>NC_067493.1:28489383-28789383 GCF_947179515.1 Apodemus sylvaticus | reverse complement strand
CGGAAGGCGCAAGACTCAACAGGCTCCACCCAAATAAGGAGTTGTTTACGATGGGGAGCCCTCCAGTGGGAAGGCGGAAAGCAGAAACCCACGCCATTTTAAGGGTGCGGTAGCAAGCAGCTCCCTACAGTTCCTCCTTTTTCTTTTTAAACATGCATTCAGGCGAGAGTAAAGGTTTGACCTCTGATATATCGTTTGCCCATCGGGTGGACTCATGGACCTTGTTTCGACGCCCTTCTGAGCCATCAGCCCAGTGGATTTCATCAAACCCGTCCAGTACCTTTTGCTCAGAGACGGGTTCTGGGGTACCAACCCATGTGCAGTCACATACTCCCCTCAAGGGCTTTCCAATCATGGGCCCCTGAGTGCAGTGCTTAGCCTCGCATCCTGAGCGTGGAAAGCATCTTATTAGGCCTTCATGGCTGCCAGCCAGGCCTGGGAGGACTGTCCAGCTTCAATGGCTGTGAATGCCTGTACCATCATTGCAGCCTGTCTTTGTTGGATAAACCTCATTCTGCAGATGCACCACAGGCAAACAATTGAAAGTACTATCAAAAGGATGGCAAGGGCATACTTTTCATTTATGCTTCCCTCCTCTTTCTCTAAAGGTGAATAAGGTATAGCAAGAGACTTGTTAGACCTAAAAGGACAAGGAAACAGCTTAGTATCATGGCGTATCGGCATGGGTCTCGGGAACACCGACAAGATCGCCCATCTTCGCTCCATCTACACCAGCATCAATGTCTCGCTGAGAATCAGTAACAGCAGGAGGATCTTCATTTTTATTGCAGCGTCTGGTCAGCCGCTCAGGCACCAACAGTGGATCTTGTTGAGTCTGAGGAAACACACAAACAGAACCTCTTGCCCATGCCAACACTGGATCAGGGCCATACCATAATCCAGGAAGTACATCCTTCCATTTAACATAACCCTTCAAGGTATTATTAGGGCATTGGTGTCCGATCAGCTGCAGCCAAACCATCATTATCTAGATTCAAAAAATTTAAAGTAAATAATGCCAATCAGAGTCGTTCTTTGAGTGTTCTACCATACCCAATTCCCTCTTTTTGTTTTGTTAAACATTCCTTAAGGGTACAATGAGCACATTCAACAATGCCTTGGCCCTGAGGATTATAGGGTAGACCATGATTCAAGATTATATTCATTTGCTTGCAAAAGGATTGAAAAGACTGAGCTGTATAGGCAGGGCCATTGTCTGTCTTAAGCTGTTGAGGTTGTCCCCAAGCCGCCCATGCTTCAAGGCAATGTGTAATAACGTTACATGTCTTCTCTCCACTCAAGGATGTAGCATGAATGATGCCAGAACAAGTATCCACAGAAACATGAACATAATTTAAAGTTCCAAATTCAGAAGTATGAGTAACATCCATCTGCCAAATTTTTAAAGGTAGCAAACCTCTTGGATTAATTCCTAAACTAGGGGGATGATTATAAACAGCACATTGTTGACATTCGAGCACAATTTGTCTGGCATCTGCTTGGGATAATCCAAACCTTCGTTGCAAGGTCTTTGAAGGAACATGAAGTTGCTTATGAAAAATTCGGGCATTTTCCAAAACAGAGCTCAAAAAAGCATATTCCATTCTAGTGCAACGATCAACCAGATCATTTCCTTCACTTAATGGACCAGGCAAGCCTGTATGAGCTCGAATATGTTGTATAAAATTTTTGACTCTCTCAGCCAAATGATCTTTTGTAACTCTCTCAGTAACTGACAAACAGTACTGCTTTGTTTTATAGGTCCAGCCACCTCTAGAATTTTTACAGCATTTACCACATATGCCGAATCGGAAAGCAAATTAAAGGGGAAAAGGCATTTTTATGTCCTCTGTGCAACGATATAGTACTGCATCCTGTAGTCCTTGCTCTATCTTCCTCAAGGCCACTCGAGCCTCCTTAGTTAATTGTCTAGGAGAATCCAGGGCTGAATCACTGGCCAAAAGATTGAATAATGGCCTCAATTCATAATTAGGTATTTTCAAATAGCTTCGGATCCAATTTATATCACCCAACAACTTCTGAAAGTCATTGTCTTGAGATTATCCTTTCTCATTTCAATCTTTTGTGGGACTACTGTAAGAGGATCCAATCTTGCTACCAAATAAGAGACTACACTGGTTTTTTGAACCTTATCAGGGGCAACAAACAATTGCTTTCTTCTCAATAATCTTATTAGCTCTTCATAAGCCTGATCCAAAACCTTCTCATCTTTATTACTCAGAAGGATATCATCCATGTAGTGGATGCATCTTACTCTGGAATATTGCCCCCTTAGAGGAGCGATGACAGCACTCACAAATACTTGACACATAGTGGGGCTATTAGCCATGCACTGGGATAACACTTTCCATTCATACCTCCTATCATGTTCCTCATGATTACAGGAAGGGATGGTAAATGCAAACCGCTCCCTGTCTTTAATGCAGAGGGGGATTGAAAAGAAACAGTCTTTTATATTGATTACTATGACTGGCCAATGGCTAGGTAAGGCAGACAACAAGGGAAGGCCTCGCTGCACTGGACCCATCACTTGCATTTGTTGATTAATAGCACGGAGGTCATGAAGCAGCCTCCATTTTCCTGTTTTCTTTTTTATAACGAAAATGGGTGTGTTCCAAGGAGATACTGAGGTTTGAATGTGCCCAAGGGAGAGCTGTTCACTTACTAAGGAATGAGCTGCTACAAGCTTTTCAATGGAAATGGGCCATTGAGGAACCCACACTGGTTCCTCTGTCTTCCATGTGATAAGAATACCCTCCTCAATGGCCCCTAGGGAAAAACCCATACCTTGTCAATTGGGTCTTTGTTGAGCAACAACTGGGCTAGTTCTTCCTTGTAAAAATTTCCCAATGCCCCTTCCGGGGTAATGGCCCATCTGCTTCATGAGTTGTTGTGAGACTTCCGAATATTCATTGGTTAATTTATAGCCCATATTCTTCAGCAAATCCCTCCCCCATGGGGTGATTGGCAAATCTAGGACATATGGCTGTATTACACCAGAGTGTCCTTCCTGATCTTGCCACTTGAGCTGTCTTGCCCTAATATCCAGGGCCTTTGCATAACCCAAGTCCTGTAACATTTGAGAGGAGATCTGGATTGGCCAGTTTGCCGGCCAATCCTTTTTAGCTATTATGCTTTTGTCCACTCCAGTGTCCAGTAGTCCCTGAATTCATCTATTTTCAATTTGCAACTCTACAATGGGGTGCTGGTCTAAATTCAGTGCCAAAAATGTAAGGTCATTGCCAGTGGATCCAAACCCTTTTTCCCCCTATTTATTTTCTGAGCTGGAAACTTTACATGCAAACTAGGGAGCACAATGAGCTTAGCTATTCTATCTCCTGGGGAAATAACTGTAATTCCTTTTGGGGACTCTACCATTATCTTGACTATTCCTTTAAAATCTGGATCAATAATCCCCGGATGCACTATTAAGCCTCTCAAAGCAGTGGATGATGTACTAATGAGTAGGCCCACGGTATCACATTCATTAAGAAATCTCTCTAAGGTCGATTTCTTGATCTTTGAGTTCTTTGATAAAAGCAGCTCCTGAAGAGCCAGAAAAATTGGATGAGACTGTGAGGTCCCCATTTTAAAAATTAAGGCTCTAAGTCCTTTTACTTGCGATCACTGGGGGTGCACGTCGGTGAGCAAAACCAGAACACAACTCTCCAAAAAAGAACGCAGGCAAAAATGTAGGACACTGCTATCAGAGCAGAGCAGGGTCCATAAATTGTAACCCTTTAATTTTCACTAGGTCGCTAATCCACAAACTTAAACCTTGGTCAGCAAGACCGCGGAATTTACTTTTACTTTCGGTTTCCTTTCCCCAAACTTTTCACTCCCTCTTTGTCTACAGAGAGGAGCAGGCTACCCACTTTTCACGGTCCCTTATGTCCCAACTTATCTTGGGAACTTACCAGTGCACTACCCTGACTGCAAGAAGTTCTGATCTTCGAACCTCCCGCACCCCCCCCCCCACCAACGAGGAGAGTTCTCAGGTTTCGGCACCAGTTGTCGCGACCACCCTCTCCAGCAAGGAATGACGCAACACAGGAAGATCTTCAAGCAGTTTACTCAGGATCCCTGTACAAGCTTCTTCTGAATAAGCCAAGCCCTTAAATACTAATAGCCAGCCAATCAGGCTTAGCCACGTGGACATTGCTGATAGGCTGTATCCACGAGGCAAGACTCAACAGGCTCCACCTAAATAAGGAGTTGTTTTTGACTGGGAGCCTGCCAGCGGGAAGGCAGAAAGCAGAAACCCGTGCCATTTTAAGGGCACGGTAGCAAGCAGCTCCCTACACATTTGCTTGTAGAATTGTCTTCCAGTCTTTCACCGTAAGGTAGTGTTTGTCTTTGTCACTGAGGTGGGTTTCTTGTATGCAGCAGAATGTAGGATCCTGTTTACATATCCAGTCTGTTATTCTATGTCTTCTTATTGGGGAATTGAGTCCATTCATGCTAAGAGATATTAAGGAATAGTGATTTTTACTTCCTGTCATTTTTGATGTTATTTTTTATATTTGATTGGGTATCTTCTTTTGGGTTTGATGAAAGAAGGTTACTGTCTTGCTTTTTCAGGGTGAAGTTTCCCTCGTTGTATTGGTGTTTTCCCCCTATTATCCTTTGTATGGCTGGTTTTGTGGAAAGATTTTGGGTAAACTTGGTTATGTCATGGAATATCTTGGTTTCTGCATCTGTAGAGATTGAGCTGGGTATAGTAGTTTTGACTGGCATTTGTGTTCTCTTAGAGTCTGCATGAGATCTGTCCAAGATCTAGCTTTCATAGTCTCTAGTGAGAAGTCTGGTGTGATTCTGGTAGGTCTTCCTTTATCTGTTACTTGGCCTTTTTCTCTTACTGCCTTTAATATTCTTTGTTTAGTACATTTGGAGTTTTGATTATTATGTGAGGGGAGGTATTTCTGTTCTGGTACAGTCTGTTTGGAGTTCTGTAGGCTTCTGGTATATCTCTCTCTTTAGGTCAGAGAAGTTTTCTTCATAATTTTGTTGAAGATATTTGCTGGCCCTTTAAGTTGTAAATCTTCACTCTCATCTATGCCTATAATCCTTAGGTTTAGCCTTCTCATTGTGTCCTGGATTTCCTGAATGTTTTGGGTAACAAGCTTTTTGCATTTTGCATTTTCTTTGACTGTTGAGTCCATGGTTTCTATGGTATCTTCGGCATCTGAGATTTTTTTCTTCTATCTCTTGAATTCTGTTGTTGATATTTGCATCTATGGACCCTGGTTTCTTCCCAAGGTTTTCTATCTCCAAAGTTGTATTTTTTTGCAATTTCTTAGTTGTTTATACTTTTGTTTTTAGATCCTGGATCGTTTTGCTTACTTTCTGCACTTGCTTGTTTGTGTTTTCCTGTAATTTTTTAAGAGATTTTTGTGTTTCCTCTTTCATGTCTTCTGCTGTTTGACTCTCTTTATCCTGCATTTCTTTAAGTTTTGTGTGTGTGTGTGTTTCTTCTTTATTGGCTTTTATCTCTTGAGCCTTATTCTCCTGAATTTCTTTAAGTGATTATTGTTTTTCCATTATACAGGTTTCTAGCTTATTCATGTTCCCCTGTATTTCTTTAAGAGATTCATTTATGTCCTTTTTGTGTTCTTCTAGCACCATCATGAACAGTAATTTTAAATCCAAATCTTGTTTTCATGGTGTGGTTGTGTAACTAGGACTTGCTGATTCTGGAGAGTTTGGTTCAGACGCTGCCATATTGCCTAGATTTCTCATAGCAGCATTCCTGTGTTTGCCCATTGCCATCTTGTTATTTCTGGCCTTAATTGGTCTCGTCTCTGGCTGGTGTTTGTGCCTCCTGTGAGGCTCTAGGGCTATTTCTGCAACCATGGATGTGGGGTTTCCCCTGTTACAGATTGCTGATGTGCTGTCCTCCTCTTGAGTGCCCTTGGAGCCCTAGTGTGCCTTGCCCCAGATTGTCTGTGTGAAGAACGGCTGTGCCTGTTTGCTCCTTCAGGGAGTGATGATGGTGTATGCTTCGGGACCTTTTCCAAGTGCTGGTCACTCTGCTGGGCAGCCGATCTCCCAACTGCATTGGTGCATACAAGGCTAGACTAGCTGCTGAGTCCCTGAGTCTAGGCAAAATCCTGGCAGCCTAGGGGCTGAGCAAAGTTCCCCTCAGGCTATGACTATTAATTGGTTCTGTCAGGTGGCCAGGATGGTGGAGTGTGTGCTCATGCTCACTGAAAGTGCCGGGAGAGTCTGCTAGGCTAACATCCTCTTGGTTGGGTTGGCACACAGATGGCCCACTGAGAAGCCCAGGATCTGGGGGCAGTCCAAGGCCTGTCCAGCTTAGACCCCGCTATGTTAGCCTCGGGCTATGACTCTTAGCTGACTTTGCCTGCTAGAACTCTCTGGCGTCCTGTAGTCAAAATGGTGGCTTGTGTGCAGGCCCAGACAAACAACCTCCTGGCCTGGTTGGCACACCAATGGCCCCCTAACAGCCCAGGGCCTGGGTGCAGGCCAACATCCCTTGGGCTTAGACCCCCATGATGTTGGCCTCAGGTTATATTTCTGTACCTCAGTCTGTTTGATTTCTCTGGCACCCGAGATCCAAGATGGTGGAGAGTCTCTCTTAACTGACAGGCAGGAGGCAGAGTTCACATGTGGCTTCTGTGGTGTGAAAGGCACTGTAAATCTGCCACTGCTTGCAGCCTGGCTGGCCATCGAAGGTCAGTGGTAGCGGTCGCAGGGCCTGCCTGGACTCTGTCACCTTGGTTCCACTGCTGATGGCCCTTCTGCTGGACCAGCTGCTGCTGCTGCTGCCACTGGCGCCGCCGCCCAGTCTGCTATCCATATATTATTTCAATCTGGACATGACACTGTAATGCTTATGCCAATAATCTCATGACTCAGATTTTTACCTTATCATATTTTCTCTGCCATTTCAATAAAAGCCAATCACCCAATAGGTGGGCAGAAAGAGAAAGAGGAAGGGAGTTTCGGACTGAACCACAAGGAGAATGGAGGGAGTTCATGAGAGTTCAGCAGAAGCATGGAAGGCTATAAATTAATGTATTACACAGAATTTGGCTTGAAGGTATCCAGATTCATTTAAGGGAATAAGATTAAACAATTGACTTCCCAAGAATCGGGGTAAAGCTTCAAAATAAACCTTGGTCTTTCTGTGCCATTATTGGGGAACTAGCTTGGATAATGAAAAATAGCATTCATATTAATTTACAACTTATATTTACTTATATTAAAATTAACAATTAGAGGCATTACCACTCACCTGAGCAGCACAGTAGAGATTGGCAGGTGGAGGAAGTGCAGGTGAGTCAGCCCTGAGGATGAGATTGAGCCAGAGCTGTCCCTGCCACTGATCTGCCATGAGGTGCAATGGGTGATGGAGAGATGCCCTGCTCCCTTTCCCCCTCATTATCTATGGCAGCTGAGGGAATTGGCCCTCTGGTCATGAGAAATGATAAACTGGCCCTATTCCTCATCTGCTGCAGCCCTGGTAAGAATCAGTTCTGCATCTTCCCTGGGCATCAGTAGATCTGGTTCTGGAGATGTAGGTGTGGGTGAGCCATCTCATGGAATGAAAGAAGGAAAGCTGATCCTGTGTTTTGTTGATGGTACCATTGGGTGGCAGGGCTATAACAATGCTGGTAAGCTCACCCTTGTAGTGTGGATAAGGGATAGCCAGTGGGCTAGCTAGCTCTCATACTACCCAGGTCCAGGGCTCTGAGATGGCCCACCTCAAAACTACATTATATGGTAATGACTCAGACACATGAATTTTGCCAGTCCTTCTTTTTCAACATTTCATAATTTCCTTGACACTTGTAAACAGCAGAATAACTGGGAAGAGACCCAATGAGGATACAATACTGATGATATCACATAATCCAGAGCCCTCAAACCAGACCAATGACTCATTGCAGTGAAAACTTGTAAGTAAATATGTCTGGACAGAGGGATACACTGTGGGACACACTAGAAAATACTGTAGCTTCCACAAAAAGATTTTTTTATAGTTTGTTTTTTGACATTGTGGTCATCATCATTGTTGTCATCAGTAGTAGTGGACTCTGTGTGTGTGTGTGTGTGTGTGTGTGTGTGTGTGTGTGTGTGTGTGTGTGTGTTTTGTGGGGAGGTTGGGTTGCAAGGCTGAGATGAGTATATGGGGGTATATGAAGATGAACAGTATGGGGATGGCCTATGTGAAACTTACTAGGAATAAATAAAAATATAAAAAATAAAGAAAGATAAAAATTAAGCCTTACTTTGAGGATACTGGAAATATTTCTATAAACTGCTTTGCTTTTACCTAAGTGAGGGCTTCTTCTGAATTTATAATCATGTGTCACTTGTGTTTGAATTAATGCATTTTTACACAACTAAAAAAAAGTCCTAATTAATAATAAATGAAGCCAAGAACCCTTAAATGACAGTGGATAAAAGTAAGGCTATTTGTCTAGATCATTAAATGATGCAGACAAATCATGATCTGCAATGTTCTAATTCAGACTGTGAATTACAACATACTTATGGAACTGTTGGCAGTGTAGTCTTTCTGACACTTTAAAATGGGCAAATGCATCACAAGATACTATGGGCTAGCCATGTCTTCATGCAGATTGATTTCACATCATAGCAAACAGGCATATTAGGCATTTCCAAACTACTTACCTCCACATATCACCATTATTTTTTTCGGAATTCTACATCACTTTTCCACACACCCTGGGAAATAAATTAAATAGGTCATTATATTTATACACATTTTCCATCTTCAGCCACGCTGAATTTCAACTGCATGAAATTATGTGCCTGGCAGATGAAAAAGAACAGCCTGTAGAATACTTTCCCAGGGTTTAGGACAATTCTTAAAAAAGGAATGCTCAGAGACCCCAAAGAAAGGACAAAGAGAACATTCCATCTGTGGCGTTGTATACAAGCAGACTTGGTAAGTTATAGTCTAGGAATAAAGCCAGTGCAGTACAAAAAAATGAAAGTTGTAGTTTCAAAGGGTTCTTAATTTTTCCTGGGCTGTCAGAATGGCAAATAATTCTGAAGTATCCTATGTTCTTTGCCAAAATTCCCTCATTTAGCTTTGAGGTGATGTTGATTCATTCCCCTTTCATGTAGCATGTAATAAGGTATTCTGCTTAATAGATTTCCAACATAAGTCATTATTTTATGGAAGACATCATGTTCACAGCTATATATCTTCTTTATTTTTCATACATGATTCTTTCCCTAATCATCCTATTATCTTACACTTTGGGAATCCTTATTCCATCTAATTTACATATGTGTTGATCAATGTGGGCCCTAAGATTAGTAGAAATAATATTTGTAAAATGTCAGACTTGTGGATCTGTAAGAGGTAAAGGGAATCAATAAGAGAAAAAATGGGCCATAAATTTCTGAACAGCAATCTCTTTCCTACACAGGCTTTATTTGTTTATACTCTGACATTCTTGTAATGCATTTCTATGGTACTTCCAATAATTTCCTACCTTTGTTCCAAAAATATTCAATTGGTTCCCTAAAGAAGGTTTTGTGAATTTAAAGACATGAGAATATATAGGTGAAGGTCTAAAGACAGAATATCACCCTTGAGGACCATGAGAGTTTTCCACGAATGGGTTTGCACTGTAGAGTTTTACACAACATTGTTTATACTTGTAGCACAGACATGTTTCATTTGTGTTTCAACACCCATCTAGATATAGTCAATCTACTAAAAAAAAAAAAAAAAAAAAAAAAAAAAAACCAAAACTGGGGACACTAGATTAAAACCACAAATGTCAAAATAATCATAAAAGGCACAGAAGTGTGGAAATTGAAATTTCTTCAATACCATTGACTCCATAACACTTCAGAGGATAGGGGAGGAATTTCTTTGTTGCATATAGAGTTATAAAAATCATCTGAACTGGCTTCTACTTGTTTAAACTGAGCCAAAAGTTTCCTGTCTTTGCAACCTCCCGTTAGTTTTAACCGTCCTTCCCTAGTTTTCAGAAACCCATGAAGAAAGAATAATAGAAAGTGCTAAGAGATGATATGGCCAATAAGCCCATCTTGGGTCAACAATTTATTATTCAAAATTTACTTCTAGTAAGAAAAATGTACCCAGCTCTTATTATTTGTTACCTAGTTGATTTACATTTAGCAGCACCTAGTGAAGGTTTAATCACTCAACTATTTCTCACTATATAATTTTACTTACAACATAATCATCTGAAAATTTCCTCAGGTGTATGGAGGAGACACAGCTTACTTCATTTTAACTGCCCTTTTTAAAACAGTGATCTTTGGAGGAAAGATATGTTATTTTAATGGGACAAAATTCTGTGGGGAAACATTATAAAAAGGTACTTGAAAAATTTGCCCCAATAAATAAGGCTTTACTGGTAATTACTATATGACAAGCTTATATAAGTGAAATGACACACAGCCTCTTTGCAAAAGCTCACATTCTGGCCTGGAAAAATCACATGCTAACAAGTTCTATAGCTGTATCAAGACATGCTCCTTACAAGGAAGGCTGCTATGGCATTCTCAGAAACAGAAATGTTTTCTTCATTCATTTTCCTTTTTTATTTAAATTATTTTATTTATTTATATTGAAAAAGTTGCCCCCTTCCTTCTCCTCCCTCCATGAGTTCTTCATCCTATGCCCCCTCGCCTTTTCTTCTGAGATGGTGCTCCCCAACTCCTACACTCCTACCCACCTCACCATTGCCAGCATCACCTGTCCCTGGGAGCATCACATTTCTATAGTATTAGGTTCATCTTCTCTCACTGAGATCAGACAAGGCACTCCTCTTCTACATAGGTGCCATCGGCCATGCCTCAGCTGATGTATGTCCTTTGTCTGGTCGCTTAATCTCTGGGAGCTCTGAGGAGGTTGGGTTAGTTGATACTGTTGGTCTTCTATTGGGTTTCCATCACCTTCAGCTCCACCAATCCTTTCCCTAACTCTTCCATAGAGATCCCCAAACTCAGTTCAATGTTTGGGTATAAGGATCTGCATCTGTCTCAGTCAGCTGCTGTTAGAGCCTCTCAGAGAACATACATCCTAGGTTCCAGTCTCCAAGAACAACATGGCATCAGTAATCACGTCATGGTTTGGTTCTTGTGGATAGTGTTGATCCCAAGAAGGTCCTGTCAATGGTCAATCATTCCTTCAGTGTGTGATCAAAATTTTTCCTTGCATTTCCTTTAGACAGGAACAATTCTAGGTCAAATATTTTGAATATGGGTGGATAGCCCCATACCTCAACAGAGGACTATGTCTACCTATTGGAGGTTTTCTCTTCAGGTTCCATCTCCCCACTATTGAGCATTTTGACCACAGTCATGCTCATTTTATCCTAGAAGCTTTTCACATCACAGGACTCTAGGATATTCTAGAGAACCTTTCTGCCCCCTAAAACTCACTGATACATATTTCTATTCACTCTTCTGACCCTCTGAGCTTTTTTCATGTCTCCAACATATCTGGCTCAGCCTCCCTTCTCCCTCCTTCTCTCTCATCTCCCACCCAGTCTGCTACCCCCTTCTTCCACATGTGATTACTTTGACCCCTTCTAAGTGTGATAGACTCATTCACATTTGGGCCTTCCTTTTTTTAAACTTCATAGGGTCTGTGAATTGTATCATGAGTATTCTTTACTTTTTAGCTGATATCCACTTTAGTTTTTGGATAATATTCCTGAGGAACCACCAGATTTATTTCCCGATATATTTTTACCAGTTTTCAATACAATGATCTAGGGAGGAGTGTTCTCTTTCTCCACATCTTAACCAATGTGTACTGTCACTTGAGTTTTCAATCTCAGCCATTCTGATTGTTGTAAGGTGTAATCTCAGAGTCGTTTTGATTTGCAATTCCCTGATGAATAAAGATATTGAACATTCCTTGAAGCTATTGGAGAGTCCTGAGTTGAGAATTCTGTTTAGCTCTGTAACCCATTTTTTAACTGGAGGCTAACTTCTTGAGTACATCATATATTTTGAATATTAGCCCTCTATCAAATGTAGGTGTAGTGAAGATCTTTTCCAATAACTAGGTTGTCCTTTTTGTAATATTGACAGTGGCCTTTTATTTACAGAGCGTTTCAATTGCAGGAAGTTCCATTTATCAATTTTTGATCTTAGAACCTGAGTCATTCGTGTTCAGGTCACAAAATTTCCCCTTTGCCAATATATTTGAGGCTATTTCTTAGTTATATTCTATTAGGGTCAGTGTATCTGGTTTTATGTTGAGTTCCTCAATCCACTTGGACTTGAACTTTGTATGAGGTGAGAAATATGGATAAATTTGCATTCTTCTGCATACAGACCATGTTAGTCCTGCCCCATTTTTTGAAGATGCCTTCTTTTTTTCCCCTGTATGGTTATGGAATATTTTTGTTAAAGATAAAGAGTTCATAGCCGTGTGAGTTAATTTATGTGTCTTCAATTATATTCTTTTTGTCGACCTATTTCTCTCTGTAATAATACCATGAGATTTTTAACACTACTGTTCTGTAGAACTTCTTGAGGTTAGGACTAGTGATTCCCTGAGAAGTTCTTTTATTATTGAGAATTGTTTTGGTTATCCTGGATTATGGTTTTTTTCCATATGAAGTTGAGAATTGCTATTTCCATATCTGGGAAAAATTGTGCTGGAATATTGATAGGAATTGCATTGACTCTGTAGATTGCTTTTGGTCGGATGGTCTCTTTTACTATGTTAATCCTACTGCTCCATGAGCATGGGATGTCTATCTATCATCTTGTATCTCCTTCAATATCTTTCTTTAGGCACTTTAAGTTCTGGTCATTCAGATCTTTTACTTGCTAAGTTAGTTACACCAATATATTTAATATTATTCTTGGGTATTGTAAAGGGCATTGTTTCCATATTTTCTTTCTCAGCCCATTTATCATTTCTACAAAGGAAGGCTACTAATTTGTTGAGTTAACCTAACATCCAGCCACTTTTTTGAACTTGAAGGAGTTCTCTGGTAGAATTTGGGGGGTCATTTATGATACTATCATATCATCTGTGAATAGTGATATCCTGACTTCATCCTTTCCAATGTGTATCCTTGATCTCTTTTAGTTTTCTTATTGCTCTAGAAATAACTTGAAGTACTATAGTGGATAAATATGGATAGCATGGGCAGCATTGTCTTGCCCATGATATCAGTAGGATTGCTTCATATTTCTCTTCAATTAATTATATGTTGGCTGTTGGTTTGCTGTGTATTGATTTTATTATGTTTAAGTATATTCCATGAAATCCTCTTCTCTCCAAACTCCCAACTTTAAGGGGTATGACATTTTGTCAATTGCTTTTCAAGATCTACTGAGATGAGCATGTGTTTTTTGCCTTCAGTTTGTTATGATAGTGGATTAGGTTGATTGACTTTCATGTGTTGAACCATTCTTTCATCCCTGCATCGAAGCCTATTTGATCATGCTGAATGATTTTTTTGATATGTTCTTGCATTTGATTTGAAAAAAATTCATTGAGTATTTTTGAATCTATATTCATAAGCAAAATTGGTCTGAAATTCTTTCTTTGTTGCTAATCTGTGCCATTTAGCTATCAGAGTGACTGTGGCCTCATAGAATGAATTAGGTAGTGTTCCTTCTGTTTCTATTTTGTGGAATATTTTGAGGAGTATAGGTAATGGTTCATTTTTAGAGGTCTGGTAGAATTCTGCCCTGTGCTTTTTTTTTTTTTTTTTAATTTGGGATGATTTTAATGTCAGCTTGCATTTCCTTAGTTCCCCATAACTAAATAAATATGGGACTATTTAGATAGTTTAGCTGATCTAGATTTGACTTTGAAATGTAGTATCTGTCCAGAAAACCATCCATCTCATCTAGATTTTCCATTTTTGTTGAGTATAGGCTTTTGTAGAAAGATATGATTTTTTGAAATTCCTCAGTTTCTATTGCTATATTTCCCTATTCATTTTGTTAATTTGGATACTGTTCCTGCACCCTTTAGTTAGCTTAGCTATCTTGATGATTTTCTCAAAGAGCCAGCTCTTTGTTTCATTGATTCTTTTTATTGCTTTCTTTCTTTCTAATTGATAGATATCAGCCCTCAGTTTGATTATTTCCTACCTTCTACTCATTGTGTGTACGTTTTCTTCTTTTTGGAAGGTCTTCAGGTTTGCTGTTAAATTCCTAGTATAGGATCTCTCCAATTTTTTATGAAGGTATTTAGTACTATGAATTTTCCTCTTAGCACTGTTTTTTATGAGTCCCATCAATTTGGGAATTCTGTGATTTCATTGTCAATAAATTATAGAAAGTCTAATTGCTTTCTTTATTTCTTCCCTGACTAAGTTGTCTTTGAGTATAAAGTTTATTTTCTAATAATATGTGGGATTTCTGCTCCATTTCTTGTAAATGAAGTCCAGCTTTAGACCATGTATGGTATTATTTCAATATTCTTATATCTGTTGAGACTTGTTTTGTGTCTGATGATATGGTCAATTTTGGAGAATGCTCTGTGAAGTGCTAAGAAGGTAAATTCTTTTGTTTGGGGTGAAATATTATATAGCTATCTGTTAAATCCATTTTCCTCATAACTTTTGCTAGTTTCACTGTGTGTTTATTTTCTGTTTCAATGATGTGTCTATGGGTAGGAACGACGTATTGAAGACCCCCACTATTATTGTCTTTGGTCAGTTTGTTTTGAGCTTTAGTAAAGTTTCTTTTATGAATATGGGTGCCCTTGCATTGGGAAATAGATTTTTTTCAGGACTGAGACTTCATCTTTGAGCATTTTTCCTTTGATTAGTATGAAGTTCCTTCTCCATCTTTCAGTTGACAGTCAATTTCATTGGATATTCAAATGCTGTCTCTAGCTTGTTTCCTGGGACCACTTTCTTAGAAAAAATTCTAGCCTTTTACTCTGAGCAGTGTCTGTTTTTGTCAGTGAGGTATATTTCTTGTATGCAACAAAATTCTGAATCATGTTCAAATATTCAATCTGTTAGCCTGTGTCTTTTTTTGTTGAATTGAATCTATTGATGTTGAGAGATATTAAAGACCAATTATTCTTAGTGACCTTTATTTATATTTTTAGAGGTGATATTATGTGTGTGTGGGGTTTTCTTCTTTTGTGTTTGTTGTGAGATTATTATTTTGCTGTGTTTTCTTGCATGTATTTTATGTATTGATGTTTTCCCTTCTAGTATTCTCTATAGGACTGGAATAGTAGAAATATATTGTTTAAATTTGTTTTTGTCATGCAATACTTTTGTTTCTCCAATGATGGTGACAGAGAATTTTGTTGGCTATAGTATCCTGGGCTGGCCTTTGTGTTCTCTTACGCTCTGTATGAGACATGTCCAGGGTTTTCTGGTTTTTATCACCTCTGTTGAGAAGTTTGGTGTAAAACTGATAGGTCTACCTTTATATGATTCTTTGTCTTTTCCCATATAGCTTTTAATATTGTTCTTTTTTTCTGTGGATTTAGTGTTTTGAGTATTATGTGAGGGGAAGATTTTGTTTTCTCTTTCAATATGTCTGATGTTTTGTGGTCTTTTTGTATATTTATGGTCACATCTTTCTTTAGGTTATGGAAGTTTTTTCTATGATTTAATTGAAGATGTTTTCTGGTACTTTGAACTTGGAATCTTCACCCTATTCTATTCATTTTATTCAGAGGTTTGATCTTTTCATTGTGTTCTGAACTTTCTGGATGATTTGGATGAAGTGCCTTTTATAATTTTCATTTTCTTTAGACAGTGTGTCAATATCTTTATCTGTGTGTCAATATCAATATTCCTGAGATTCTTTCTTCCATTTCTTGTATTCTTCACGTTATGTTTGCATTGTAGTTCCTGATTTCTTTCCTATTTTTAATATCTCCAGAGTTGTCTCAATTTGTGATTTCTTTATTGTTTTTATTGCCATTTCAGGTCTTGGAGTGTTTGATCAATTCCTTTACCTGGTTGATGATGTTTTCCTGCATTTCTTTAAACGATTTATCTCTTTCTTCTTTAAGTACTTCTACCTGTTTGACTGTGTTTGTCTATATTTCTCTAAGGGAGCTATTTACATGTTCCTTAAAGAGCTGTATTATTTTCATGAGATAGAATTTTAGTTATGAATCTTGCTTTTTAGGTGTGTTATGGTATTCTGGGCTGGCTGTGGTCAGAGAAGTGCGTTCTGATGATGTCAAATTACATTGGCTTCTTATATTATATTCTTATGCTTGCTTTTTGCCATCTCGATGTCTCTGGTGTTAACTGCCTTGGGTGTCTCTGACTGGAGTCAGCCTCCTTAGAAATAGGTAAGCTTCTAGAACATGGGTTAGAGCAGGTCTCCTTGAAGGAAGGCAGTTTTGTCTTCTTTCAAGGAGAAAGATACAATTTGAGCCTCATTGACATTATATCATATTCTGAAAATAATTTAATTCAAATTTGTCAACACTATGTACTTATCACTTTGTCCTTTGTATGAGGTGCACAATCCTCACAGAAAATACCGTGTTTCTTAGTGAGAGACCTTCTGGAGTGGTTGATGTTATTCTTGAAGAAGACATTTATCCTACTTTGTATGTTTCAGTAATGACTTCTCAAAGCATAGATTCCTTTGCATTCCCTTATCCTCTTAACATTTACTCTGACAGTATACATGCAATGCATGTTTCTCATGTACTTCCTGGTAGCTTATAAAATTTATTGAGGATGAATAGATGCTTCACTTGTTCCAGCATGACCAGCAACAGCTTCAGAACCAGGAGATTCTCTTTAGTTTCTCCAAAATCTTGAAGCACTAGTCTTTCTGCTTTCTTGGAAGGAAGTCAAGCTGTATATCCAGCTTTCTATTATTCCATTCAGATATTTGCTAAGTCTTCTGAGTTTAAACAAGCTAAAAACTCATTCAAGTCTCCATCATCCCTCTACTATGCCTCAGTCTCAATTTCAGTTCTCTAATGTTGCATGTAGTTTTACACTACCGGCTTATTTCTGGGGTGGCTGAGCTTCCAGCTTCCAACTGACTTCCTTTTTGTTTTGCCAACCTACAGCTCTGGGAAGTGATAGTTCTGCAAGTCCTTATCTGGCTTCTCTTTTATCCATTTCTGAAACACACACACACACACACACACACACACACACAGAGAGAGAGAGAGAGAGAGAGAGAGTTTCTTCCTTTACAATTCACCCATTTGGCACAAATACTGGGTGCTGATATATCTCACGTGGAAAAGTGTGCCCTTATCAATTCACTGTCTCCATCTCTCCACCTGTCCTAAACTTCAGTGGCTCGTCCCAACTTGCCTCTGTGAAACATCTCTTACAACACTCCTGTGGTAGTGGACACAGACACCTCCTCCCTTTCATACCTCACATAGTTGCCATGTTCTTCCTCCGAAGTGTGGCAGAAAGCTCCCTCTCCTTCCTTGCATCTGACTTTTCATCTCGGGTCCCTAAAGTACCCCACTTCAATCTAGAGATCAGCTGTGGCAAATTGTCTTGATCATGTAACCTATTTGCCTATTGCTTGTTATGGTGTTAATCTCCAAGATAGATAGATATTACAGACATATCATTTCTTGACAACCACAAATGTGACAAAAATCTGAGTTACTCCTTATGTTTATCCAACTGAGTAGAAAAGATGGTGGGCATTAGTTTATTTATTGCCTAGAATCTTTTTCTATAACTATCCTTTGCAAATGTTAAAAACAACTAATATTCCTGCATACACTTTTGGTGACTTTAAAAATTGAGCCATCGTTAGTATTATACATAACATTGACCTCTTTTATATTCTTCAAAGACCACAAATTGTAAATGGGTCTTTTAAAGTTTTTCTTGAAAAAATGGAAATGTACATATACCTTCCTACTCTTACAAATCTTCTCAATTGTGCTTCATTTAAATTAATTTTTTGAGATTCCATCAACAAAGATTAACTGCTACAGAGAACTTATGGTAGACATGCTCCAGATGTATAGGTGTTTGTTGAACACCTGATATAGGGAAATGGTTTGGTCCTGATTCTGTGCTAACGTAGGGAAGTAGATATGTTTGGGTTTTCCCAAATGTAGCTTATGGATCACATTGGATCTTAAAACACCTTTTCAAACATTCCTATGCTATGAAAGCATCTGCTGTACTATGGGTGCCAGGAACTGGGGATGCAAATGATGATGAGTTTGAAGTCTGGTAGGTCACATTCCCAACTTGATGATAGGTTAAATGTCTCACTGCAGAATAAATGTGAGTGGTATATGAGACAGGGCAGCCTGATACTTCCACTCAATTAATTTTTAGCAATTCTGACATTACTTTCTTTCACTTACATGGAAGGAGATACATAGGCTACTGGGCCTATGAATCTGACATCCACTTTGGCCCATGAAGACACTTGGGAAGACCTACTTACTTATGACATGATGTTTATTGTGCAATTCTGATGTTTCACCTGCTGTGTCTTGCAGTGTTCTATCTGCACGTGGATATCATAAATTATTTGCATTTTAGTTATATTTTAGTTGATATATCAGTATGGATGTTCTTATTTGAGTAACTGGTAAGTACTATCATTTTAGGATCCATGTGGGATTAAGGATTAAGGGTACAGCTTATCAAACATCACCAATGTATCATCTGAGTTTTCTAGTTTCTGATCAATTCAATTATCCTTTGGCTAGACAGTGCGCATAATGTGGTGATATTTCTGTGCTTTGGTTCAGAATGAAATTCCCCTTAAGCAGCATGCTCCATAGTTCAAAAGTATTCCTTGCCTCTTAATAGATGATGTAGGCACCTCATGCGGATAAAGATAACTTTCTATAACCTACTCATTGAACATTTCCTGTTATACTATATTCAGTGGAAGGTGTGAAAAGAACCTTAGCATATAAGATGTATACCTGGATAATGGGATGCCCTATTGAAAAAATGATGAACAATGCCATAGATATAATTTTATATTTTACCTCACCTATTCTATTAACCCTCCATATATTTAAGTGAGTGAGGATCTGTCTATTCAAGAGAGTGAGAGACACTTCAAAATTACTGGATTCAATTGTATTTTTTCTGTGAAAAGTCTTCTGCAAATTCAAGCCTTATTTTACTTTAACAGTCTTCTTTTGCTATAGTTACTTTTGCACCTTAATGATACATCAACTATGTAGATTTTGATTAACACATTCTCTGTGAATCACATCAGGCTTTTACTAAAAGTATTTCTAGATCACATTTAACCTATAACTTTTGCAGTACTTATAACAATCAAACGAGAGGCTGCTTTCAGGGGGGCCCTTGTCCTACAACTGTGTATTTGGTTAATCAGCTTTCTTATAATATCTCTGTAGCTTGGTTATCACAAGAAGGAATATTTATAAAGCCCAGAATTTAAATGTTTTAAACATGTACGTGTTTTACCTAGGAGATACTAGGGTATCAGATACAATTACTGCTATGCTGGCTTTAGATACATGTATGTTTCTCTTTTAAGTAATGAGGGGCAAGAGAGAATGGAAATGGGATAGAATTTTATATCAATTTCAGGGAATATGGCATCATGATAATGTTAGTTTAGACTTCGTAACCATCAGTCAAAGGTTCCCAGGTGGCTGGCCCTGACACTGCAGAGCTCCTGGGTGCAGGCAGAGTTCTGGCAGGGTGTGTCCCAAGTGATTTTCTACTCTGGTGATCCATGGTTACCAGACTGCTACTTAGTCACAGTCATAAAGATGGCAGTGTCTCCAAAATGTGTGCTTTAAGCTTTACTAAAGTTTCTTTTATGAATGAAGATGACCTTGTATTTGGAGCATAGATGTTCAGAATTCTGAGTTCTTCTTGGCAGGTTTTTACTTTGATGAGCATAAAGTGTCCTTCCATGTCTTTTTTGATTACTTTTCATTAAAAGCCTATTTTATTGGATATTAGAATGGCTACTCCAGCTTTTTTCCTGAGACCATTTGCTTGGAAAATTGTTTTCCAGCCTTTTACTCTGAGGTAGTGTTAGTCTTTGCCACTGAGATGTGTTTCCTGTATGCAGCAAAATGTTGGGTCTTGTTTATGTATCCAGTCTGTTAGTCTATGTCTTTTTATTGGAGAATTGAGTCCATTGATGTTAAGAGATGTAAAGGAGCAGCAGCTTGTCCAGAGGAAGAGCCATCAGCAGTGGAACCAAGCTGACAGGGTCCAGGCAGATCCTGGGCCCACAACTACTGGCCATCGCTGGCCAGCCAGGCTGCAAGCAGCGGCGGAATTACGGCGCCTTTCACCACGCAGAAGCCACTTCAGAACTCTGCCTCCCGCCAGTCAGTTACGAGAGACTGGCCTCCATTTTGGTTCTCAGACGCCAGAGAGATCAGACAGACTCAGGTATGCAAATACAACCTGAGACCAACATCTAGGGGGTCTAAGCCCGACAGGCATTGGCCTGCACCCAGGCCCTGGGCTGGTCGAGGGGGCCACCAGTGTGCAAACCGGGCCAAGAGGTTGTTTGCCTGGGCCTGTGCGCATGTGTGCGGGCACTGCCACTATTTTGCCTACAGGAAGCCAGAGAGTCCTAGCAGGCAAAACCAGCTAACAGGCTAGCCCGAGGCTGACATTGCTGGGGTCTAAGACTGTCAGGCCCTGGACTGCCCAAAGGTCCTGGGCTGCTCGGTGGGCCATCTGTGTGCCGACCCGGCCAGGAGGTTGTTAGCCCAGCAGACTCTCCCAGCACTCTCAGGGAGCGTGTGCACACCGCCATCCTGGCCACCTAACAGACGCAATTAACACTCACAGCTGAGGGGAACTTTGCTCAGACATTGGCCTGCCAGGCTTTTGCCTAGACTCAGGGCCTGAGCAGTGAGGCTAGCCTTGTGTGCACCAACCCGGCTGGGAGTCCCACTGGCCAGCAGAGTGATCAGCACTCAGAAAAGGTCCCTGCAGCATACACCCTCAGCACTCCCTGAAGGAGCAAACGGGCACCATCTGGTTCACAGACACAATCTGGGGCAAAGCACACTAGGGCTTCAAGGGCACCCAAGAGGAGGACAGCACATCAGCAATCTGCAACAGGGGAAACCCTGCCACCAGTGTTGCAGAAATAGCTCTAGAGCCTCTCAGGAGGCTGAAACACCAGCCAGAGACAAGACAAACTAGCTCCAGAGAACAAGATGGCAAAGGGCAAATGCAGGAACGCTACTTAAAGAAACCTAGGCAATATGGCGGGGTCTGAACCCAACTCTCCAACAACACCAAGTCCTGGTTATGCCAACACACCAGAGAAACAAGATATGGATTTAAAATCACTGTTCATGATGCTGCTAGAAGAACACAAAAAGGACATAAATGAATCCCTTAAAGAAATACAGGGGAACATGAATAAGCTAGAAATCTGTATAATGGAAACACAAAAATCACTTAAAGAAATGCAGGAGAATAAGGCCCAAGAAATAGAAGCCAATAAAGAAGAAAGACAAAAAAACTTAAAGAAATGCAGGAGAACTTGCATCAACAGGCAGAAGTCATGAAAGAGGAAACATAAAAATCTCTTAAAGAATTACAGGAAAACATAAACAAACAAATGATGGAACTGAGCAAAACCATCCTGGATCTAAAAACAGAAGTAAAAACAACTAAGAAATCATAAAGGGAGACAACTTTGGAGATAGAAAACCTTGAGAAGAAATCAGGGGCCATAGATGCAAATATAAACAACAGAATGCAAGAGATGGAAGAAAGAATCTCAGATGCTGAAGATACCATAGAAACCATTGACTCAACTGTCAAAGAAAATGCAAAATGCAAAAAGCTTGTATCCCAGAACACCCAGGAAATCCAGGATACAATGAGAAGACCAAACCTAAGGATTATAGGTATAGATGAGAGTGAAGATTTACAGCTGAACGAGCCAGCAAATATCTTCAACAAAATTATGGAAGAAAACTTTCCCAACTTAAAGAGAGAGATGCCTACGAATATACAAGAAGCCTACAAAACTCCAAACAGACTGGACCTGAGCAGAAATACCTCCAGTCACATAATAATAAAAACCCCAAATGCACTAAACAAAGAAAGAATATTGAAGGCAGTAAGAGAAAAAGGCCAAGTAACATATAAAGGAAGACCTATCAGAATCACATAAGATTTCTTACCAGAAACCATGAAAGCTAGACGATCCTGGGCACATCTCATGCAGATTCTAAGAGAACACAAATGTCAGCCAAGACTACTATACCCAGCAAAACTCTCATTCACCATAGATGGAGAAACCAAGATATTCCATGACAAAACCAAGTTTACACAATATCTTTCCACAAACCCAGCTCTGCAAAGATTAATAGGAGGAAATCTCCAATACAGGGAGGGAAACTACACCATGGAAAAAGCAAGATAGATACCTTCCTTCATCAAACCCAAAAGAAGATAACCACACAAATATAAAAAGAACATCAAAGATGACAGGAAGTAATAATCACTATTCCTTAATATCTCTTAACATCAATGGTCTCAATTCCCCAATAAAAAGACATAGACTAACAGACTGGATAAGGAAACAGGACCCTACAATTTGCTGCATACAGGAGACACACCTCAGTGTCAAAGATAAAAGCTACCTTAGAGTAAAAGGCTGGAAGACAATCTTACAAGCCAATGGGTCACAGGAAACGAGCAGGAGTAGCCATTCTAATATCAGATAAAATGGACTTTCAACCTAAAGTCATCAAAAGAGACACAAAAGGACACTTCTTGCTGGCCAAAGGAAAAATCCACCAAGAAGAACTTTCAATTCTGAACATCTATGTGCCAAATGCAAGGGCACCCTCATTCGTAAAAGAAACTTTACTAAAGCTCAAAGCACACATTGCACCTAACACAATAATTGTGGGGGACTTCAACTCTCCACTCTCCTCAATGGACTGATCGGGAAAACATAAACTAAACAGGGTCACAGTAAAACTAATTGAAGCTTTGGACCAATTGGATTTGACTGATATTTATAGAACATTTCATCCTAAAGCAAAAGAATATACCTTTTTCTCAGCACCTCATGGTACCTTCTCCAAAATAGACCATATAATTGGACACAAGGCAGACCTCAACAAATATAAGATGATCAAACTAATCCCATGCCTCCTATCAGATCACTATGGTGTTAGAGTGGTTTTCAATAGCAACAAAAACAACAGAAATCCCACATATACATGGAGGCTGAATAATACTCTACTCAATGACACCTTGGCCAAAGAATAAATGAAGAAATAAATCAGAGACTTTTTAGAATTTAATGAAAATGAAGGCACAACATACCCAAATCTTTGGGACACAATGAAAGCAGTGCTAAGAGGAAAACTCATAGCCCTGAGTGCCTCCAAAAAGAAAATGGAGAGTGCATACACTAGCAGCTTAATGACACACCTGAAAGCCCTGGAACAAAAAGAAGCCAATTCCCCCAGGAGGAGTAGAAGACAGGAAATCATCAAACTCAGGGCTGAAAGCAGTCAAGTGGAAACAAAGAGAACCATACAAAGAATCAATGAAACCAGGAGCTGTTTTTTTGAGAAAATCAACAAGATAGATCCTTAGCCACACTGAACAAAGGGCAGAGGGAAAGTATACAAATTAACAAAATTAGAAATGAAAAGATGGACATAACAACAGAAACTGAGGAAATTCAAAAAAATCATCAGATCCTACTACAAAAGCCTATACTCAACACAACTGGAGAATCTGGAGGAAATGGGCAATTTCCTAGACAGATATCAAATACGAAAATTAAATCAGGACCAAATAGATCATGTAAACAGTCCCATAACCCCCTAAAGAACTAGAAGGGGTTATAGAAACCCTTCCAAACAAAAAAAAATCACAGGACCAGATGGCTTCAGTGCAGAGTTCTATCAGAACTTCAAAGAAGACCTAACACCAATACTCTTCAAACTGTTCCACAAAATAGAAACAGAAGGAACACTACCCAATTCCTTCTATGAAGCCACAATTATGCTGATACCAAAACCACAAAAAGTTCCAACAAAGAAAGAGAACTTCAGACCAATTTCCCTTATGAACATCGATGCAAAAATACTCAAAAAATTCTTGCCAACTGAATCCAAGAACACATCAAAACGATCATCCACCATGATCAAGTAAGCTTTATTCCAGGGATGCAGGGTTGCTTCAAGATAGGGAAATCCATCAATGCAATCTACTACATAAACAAACTCAAAGAAAAAAACAACATGGTCATTTCACTGGATGCTGAAAAAAGCATTTGACAAAATTCAGCATCCTTTCATGCTTAAAGTCTTGGAAAGAACAGGAATTCAAGGCTCATACCTAAACACAGTAAAAGCAATATACAGCAAACCGGTAGCCAGCATCAAACTAAATGGAGAGAAACTTGAAGCAATCCCACTAAAATCAGGGATTAGACAGGGCTGCCCACTTTCTCCTTATCTTTTCAATATTTTATTTGAGGTACTAGCTCAGGCAATTAGACAACATAAGGAGGCAAAGGGATACAAATTGGAAAGGAAGAAGTCAAATTATCATTATTTGCAGATGATATGATAGTCTACCTTAGTGACCCAAAAAACTCAACTAGAGAACTCGTACAACTGATAAACAACTTCAGCAAAGTGACAGGTTATAAAATCAGCTCAAGCAAATCAGTAGCCTTCCTATACTCCAAGGATAAGCAGGCTGAGAAAGAAATTATGGAAATAGCACCCTTCACAATAGCCACAAACAGTATAAAGTACCTTGGGGTGACTCTTACCAAACATGTGAAAGATCTGTATGAGAAGAACTACAAGACTCTGAAGAAGGAAATAGAGGAAGACCTCAAAAAATGGAAAAACCTCCCATGCTCATGGATCGGCAGGATTAATATAGTTAAAATGGCCATTTTGCCAAAAGCAATATACAGATTCAATGCAATAACCATCAACACACCAACTCAATTCTTTATAGATTTAGAAAGATCAATTCTCAAATTCATCTGGAATAACAAAAAACCCAGGATAGCTAAAACTATTCTCAACAACAAAAGAAATTCTGGGGGAATCAGTATCCCTGACCTCAAGCAATATTACCGAGCAATAGTGTTGAAAACTGCATGGTATTGGTACAGTGACAGGCAGGCAGATCACTGGAACAGTATTGAAGATCCAGAAATGAACCCACAGACCTATGGACACTGGATCCTCGACAAAGGAGCAGAAAACATCCAATAGAAAAAAGATAGCCTTTTCAACAAATGGTGCTGGTTCAACTGGAGGTCACCATGCAGAGGAATGGGAATTGATCCATCCTTGTCTCCTTGTACTAAGCTCAAATCCAAATGGATCAAGGACCTCCACATAAAGCCAGACACTCTGAAGCTAATAGAAAAGAAAATGGGGAAGACCCTTGAGGACATTGGTACAGGGGGAAAGTTCCTGAACAGAACACCAATAGCCTATGCTCTAAGATCAAGAATAGACAAATGGGACCTCATAAAATTACAAAGTTTCTGTAAGGCAAATGACACCATCAAAAGGACAAATCGGCAACCAACAAATTGGGAAAAGATCTTCACCAACCCTACATCAGATAGAGGGCTAATATCCAATATATACAAAGAACTCAAGAAGTTAGACCCCAGAAAACCAAATAACCCTATTAAAAAATGTGGTACGGAGTTAAAGAATTCTCACCTGAAAAACTTCGGATGGCAGAGAAACATCTTAAAAAATGCTCAACTTCAGTAGTCATCAGGAACATGCAAATCAAAACAACCCTGAGATTTCACCTTACACCAGTCAGAATGGCTAAGATTAAAAACTCAGGAGACAGCAGGTGTTGCTGAGGATGTGGAGAAAGAGGAACACTCCTCCCCTGCTGGTGGAGTTGCAAATTGGTACAACCACTCTGGAAATCAGTCTTGCGGTTCCTCAGAAAACTGGGCATGTCACTTCCAAAAGATCCTGCTATGTCACTCCTGGGCATATACCCAGAGGATTCCCCAGCATGTAATAAGGATACATGCTCCACTATGTTCATAGCAGCCCTATTTATAATAGCCAGAAGCTGGAAAGAACCCAGGTATCCCTCAACAGAAGAACGGATGCAAAAAATGTGGTATATATACACAACGGAGTACTATTCAGTCATTAGAAACAATGAATTCATGAAATTCTTAGGGAAATGGATGGAGCTGGAGAACATCATACTAAGTGAGGTAACTCAGTCTCAAAAGATCAATCATGGTATGCACTCACTAATAAGTGGATATTAGCCTGGAAAACTGGAATACCCAAAACATAATCCACACATCAAATGAGGTACAAGAAGAATGGAGGAGTGGCCCCTGGTTCTGGAAAGACTCAGCGTAGCAGTATAAGGCAAAAACAGAACAGAGAAGTGGGAAGGGGTGGGTTAGAGAACAGGGGGAGGGAAGGGGGCTTATGCGAGTTTCGGGTAGTGGGGGACCAGAAAAGGGGAGATCATTTGAAATGTAAATAAAAAAATGTTGTAACTCAGGAGACCCTCCAGGGTCTAAGCTCAGGTATGCAACCCCATAGACTTGATGAAAGATTGCTGCATAAGCATGAGGTTTATTGATTGATTGAAGATAGATCTGCAAACATGGGGTTGCTCCTCATAGGGAACGTAAAAAAAAAAAAAAAAAAAAAAAAAAAAAAAAAAAAAAAAAAAAAAACCAAAAAGGAAAGCACACACTTTTTACACTTTACAGAGGGTACTCCAGCAACATGCTGGGAAATCAGGTACTCTGATTGGTGGAATACAAGATAAAGGGTCTTTTTAGGCACTGGTCAGTTCACTCAAGGGGACATTCTTGGCGAAGTCAATCAACTTTCTTCATCCAGTTATGCACCTGGCCTTGGAAAGTCCTTGAAAGAGAGACAGGCTGATAAGGTTCCTTAAGGGGGAAGGACTGGTTGGCCAGGAAAATTATGCTGACATATTTCCTCATCAGAACTTATCAAAAGGAGGAGTAGGAATATTTTTCTCAAGAACAGTTGTTTGTTTTGGCTAGTCTCAATTAGGCCTGTTTACTCTGACCACCCAGCCTCATGTCTATTTTCACAAACTCTTGTTTTATAGCCATCTATAAAATTTGTACTATTTCCTTCATTCCCCTCTTTTGGTTTTGGCATGGTTTTAATCTAAAATCATAATTCAGTTCCCTCGTTGGCAAAGGGCTTATATTGTTGTCCTAACATCATTATTTGTACTTTACTTACATGTTCTCTAATAAAAGCTACTAAGTGATTTAACATGTAAGGGCCAAAGGTAAGCAATAGCAAGAGGATAATCAAAGGTCCTATAAGGGCAGAATCTAAAGTAATAAACCAAGGGGAAGAATTGAACCAGGTTTAAAACCAGCTTATGTCATGTACTTTTTTTTTCTTTGTTTCAGGTTTTCTCTGATCTTAGCCAAATTGTTTTTAACTCTTCTGAGTGGTCTATATAAAAACAGCATTCTTTTAATGCAGAACACAGGCCCTCTTCTTTAAGGAACAGCAAGTCATATCCTCTCCTGTTCTGAAGGAACACTTCTGATAGGGAGGTCAGGGATTCCTGGAGGTCTTTTATTTTTTTTTTAATTTTCTCTATATCTAAATCAATGGCAGATCGTAGTTCTCCATAAGCCTTACGTTGCAAAGCTATAGCAGATGATCCTGTTGCTGCTCCTACAGCCCCTAAGCTTAGCCCCAAGATGACTGCCAAGGTAATCCCTAGATCTCTTTTTTGACTGACCAAATCTCTAATATCTGAGTCCTAACAGTTCAGTACATCTTCATAAGGATGATATAACAGCCTAAGCATTATCTAGACCAGTACACAAATGTCATGACTATTATTTAAAACCTCTAGACTTATATAGGTTGTGATTTCTGAACCACAGGCCCACCATGTGTCTAAAGGTGGGAGAAAGTATCCAGTTGGATTCCCCATCAGAGAATATGAAGTATTACACAGGTGTTGGTGAGTTTTGGGAAATTGACCTACATAGAGGACTCTACCAGTAATGGCTGAGAGTGTCATATGCTGATTCCATCTTCAATGAGAAGCTTCTAGAGAAGCATTGGGATTACTAACATAAGAAATGCCTTCATAATAAGGAGACACCACATCATAACATAGCCAACATCATTTAGTCATTTCAGGGTTTGTTACATTGAGTAGTGAAAAGGTATTAGTAAGCCTATAAAGCAGGAAATTATAACTCATATCTAACTGTGGAGATTATATTGGACGCAAGGGTAACGTCTTTGGATCTATATAGGAGGTTAGTGAACTTATGGCTATCAGAGTAGTCATTTCATTAGACTCAGATCTAACTCAAGTGGTAAGTTTTGGGGGTTCAGAGGTGGAATGGGAAGGTTCAAGGCCAAATTTGGGCACATTTGAATATAAGAAGTTTTTTATATTAAGCTTGATGGTGAATATTAGCCCATCATCATACCCATTAACAAAAAGTCTTAGGCCACAATCAAATCCAATTAGTAGCCTTTTTCTCTCCTATAATGAATGAAATGTGAAGCAGGTGACACAAATCCCACTCACAGACTTCTTTTGGCACCTTATAATAATCTGAGAAAGTATAATTTGTGGCTACTTTAATATAGTCCCAACTTGACTTTGGATTCCAGTGTGCTTGTCCTGTAATCTCACAACCCAACCTTTTATAATAAAATTCATTATGGCCTCCACATTTAGGATTGAGGGTCCTGTCTCAATGGGACACAGGAGAAAAATAGAACTCCTGTTTCTGAAGTAGCTTTCTCCAGATGTCATCACAGCAACCCCCATGGAAATACCTAGAGACAGACTGATCCCATGGAGACACACAGGTCTGAGAAACTTTATGGAAGTCAGAATACCCTTCTAAATCTCATCCAGGAGACCCAGCAGCTAATTTGCACATGTCGAGAAACAGGTCTTGCTACCACTGGTTAGGGAAAGCAACCTTAGAAATACTCTATACCACATCTCTGGCTTCTTAATCACTAAGTCAAGTTTTGTGGTAAGTCTAGCATTAGATGAGTGTATGGGGAGAGAGCTAAGAGATATAATATTACTGTCAGGAGGAGGAACCCAATTTTTATTTTTTAAAATAATCTTTAACATTAGAGGGTTCTAGGTAGCCTGAATTGTCCAGTCTTGAGTGTTGTGTTTTTCTTTAACCTGAGGAACTGTCTTTACATCAGATGTGTGAATCTAGACAGCTATTTTATCTACCTTGACAGCTGTGGGAGTGGTCAGCAGCACTAGGTATGGTCCTTTTCAGCAACGTTCAAACATCTGGGCCTGGTGTCATTGCACATAGACTGAGTCTCCAACTTGGAATGGGTGGGACATCTCAGGGGTCTCTGGCTCATAGGCAGCTGCCAGTTGTGACCATACCTCTTTTTGCACCAGTTGTAGTCCTTTTAACCTAGCATATGAGTCACTGTTACTAAAACAAGTGGATTCAAGTGTGTCTCCCAGCACTGTCAGGGGTGTGTGTGGGGGGTCCCAAACAGGATCTCAAAAGGAGTCATACTAAATCAAGAGAGGGTATTCTAACTTGGAAAAGGGCTAAGGGAAGGAGTACTACCACACAGTCTGCGCCAGTCTCCATGGTCAATTTGATCAGGGTCTCTTTTAGAGTTCTATTTATTTTCTCTACCTAACCTGAGCTCTGAAGTCTATAGATGTAATGTAATTTCCAAACAACCTCCAAATACCTGTCCACCCCCTGGCTTACCTTGGCAATGAAGTCTGGGCCATTGTCTGACCCGATTACCTTGGGCACTCTGAACCAGGGGAAGATTTCTTCCAATATCTTCTTGAGGACTATTGAAGCCATTTCTTGTTAAGTGGGGAAAGCTTCTACCCACCTCGAAAATGAATCTATGAACACTAGAAGATATTTATAGCCATACTTTCCTGGTTTTATTTTAGTAAAGTCCACTTCCCAGGAGGTCCCTGGCCGGTCCCCATAGAGTCTCTTGCCAGAATCAACATTGTTCCCACTGGCATTTACCTTTAGGCATGGCATGCAGTTATGGACAATTTGCTTCACCAAGTGTTTCAGCCCTGGAACATGATACTTGGTCTTTAAAATGGTTTGAATTAATTTGTTCACTCCCAAGTGAGTCTACTGATGCATTTGTTTAATCCTTGCTTTAGCCAATTCTTGGGGCAAGATTTTCTTTTTCTCAGGTGTATACCAAATACCTCTTCTCTGGCTAAACCAGTTGCTACGGCATTTTGTTATCAGTGCTAGGTATTCAGCAGTATATTTGAACTTTGAGACTGACACACAGGAGTCTTTTAACACAATCATAGGCATATTACTTGAAGCTACAGCCTGCCCTTCTCAATCGCCCTTTTTGATGCCCCGGGCAATGAATATTTTTGCAGGTCTCATCAGAGCCTCTAGCAGTGCCATGATCTCAGACTTATTTTTTATCTCTTTCCCTCCTGAAGTCAGAAGGCCCCGCTGTTGAAAGATAGCACCATGCACATGTGCAGTAGCAAAAGCATACCTGCTGCCACTGTAGATATTGATTCTTTTTTCCTTGGCCAATTTTAACACCTTTGTGAGGGCAATAAGTTCAGCTTTCTGTGCAGATGTTCCTTCAGGCAAAGCCTGGGCCCATATCATCTTATGGCCATCAACCACTGCTGCTCCGGCTTTTTGCTGTCCTCCTTCTACAAAGCTGCTCCCATCTGAGAGCCATGTAATTTCAGCATCTTGAAGAGGCTGGTTTGATTTATCTTTACACCAACCATGGGCCTCAGCCAGTACCTGTTTATAGTCATGGATGAAGGCTCTAGGTCTGGGTCCAGCAACAGTGTAGCAGAGTTCAGACTGTTGTTGACAGAGCTGCACTTTTTGCATTTTCCTTTTTCCAGTGCCCTTTCTCTTTGTAGTATGCGCACTGATCCTTAGCCAGGAGCTCTCTTCTGTTGCCAGGTGCTGTCTTACTAGGTTCTTTTAGTCCTCTAGCTTCTCTTACCATGGTGGCCAGGGTTCTATGAAGATTCCTTTCCTGACTCTTCTCTCTCCTACTTTCCTTAGCCTCTTTTTCTCTCTGCCTTTTCTCCTCCTTTTTTCTTGGTCTTTTTGCCTTTTCTTCTCTCTTTCTTCTTCTGTTTCTTTGCTATAGAACACTTTCTCAGCTACCTGCACCAATTCTCCCAATGACTTATCCTGCAATCCTTCTAACTTTTGTAACTTCCTTCTAATATCTCTAGCTGACTGGTCTATGAAGCCTACAGTAACAGTAGTTTTATGCTCCTCTGCTGTGGGGTTGTAGGGAGTAAACTGACGGAATGCCTCCATCAAGCATTCTGAAAATGCTGGGGGTGACTCAGTTGGCCCTTGGACTATTTTTCTTACCTTAGCCAAATTGATGGGGCATCTGGCTGCCCCTCTAAGACCTGCTATTAGAGTCTAGTGATAGACTTTTAGATGCTCCCTACCTGCAGGTGAATTGTAATCTGAAGAAGGCCTTGTAAGGGGGAACACAGCATCTATTTCACTGGCCAGAAGTGAGGGTCTCCTATCTTCTCCAGGCACATTTTTCCTAGCCTCTAGAAGGATTCTCTGCCTCTCTTCAGTTGTGAAGAGCATCTGTAGTAGCTGCTGGTAATCATCTCAAGTTAGATGATGGGAGAACATAATAGACTCAAGGAGGTTAATTAGGGCCTAAGGGCTCTCTGAAAAGGGGGGGGGTATGATTTTTCTAATTATATAAATCAGCGGAAGATGGCCAATACTGAAGGGGTTGGCATCCCTGATCATCTGGGGGCCCATAGGCCCGGAGGGATAAAATAATGGGATCTGGGATGGAGTCTGGAGTTCCCACCCACTGAACTTAGTCCGTATTCCAGCTGCAGGGTCCTGTTCCCTACCCGCCCCTGACTCCTGCCCCTGGGGAACCCATGTTGGCAGAGCCTGGGGAGGCTCAGTCACCGCTCTAACTGCAGCTACCTCCAGACTCAAGTCAGGATGATATGGAGAGGGTGGGTCTAAAAGACGGAGGTCCACATCTTCTGGAGGCAGGACAGTCTTCCTTTCCTTCTCAGTTTTCATGGCACAAACTCTGGACAGTCTTGAACCTGAAAGTGAAACAAAAGGACAGGCCCACACAGTGTGTGTGTGTGGGGGGGGGGTGACCTGACTAAGTCCTCCCAGACAATGATATATGGAATCTGGTCCGGGTGCCCTCCAGGGCTCTGAAAGATTAAGTCTTCTATCTTATCTACACAGAAAGAGCCCTCTGGTGGCCATCCAGTCCGAAAAGTCAAACATTCAAAGGCACACAAAGATGCCACTTTCTCTTTTTAACTTCAACAGACAAATTATGTGCCCTAGATTTGATATCTGTCCAATGGTCCATGGTGATAGTAAAGGGGGTAGAAGACGTCTGTCCCATCTCATCCAAATACAGAGTCAGAACAATACCGCAGAGAACAAACAAAGCTAACAAAACGAAAACTGGATGTCCAACAAACGATTTCCACAAACGCCTGATACTTTCAGTACCTAGTGCAGGTGGCAAAACCTCGGCTGCCTCCAGATGGAGCGGGAACATTTACGATCCCACTCCCCAGTGGGATTCAGGAGTATCCTCCAGCCTACTCCAACCCTGGGGCATCCCCTCAGGTCCTTGTGGCCTGTGACACTTCTAGCACATCTGTTCATCAGGGCTATGAACTCTTCACTGAGCTCACAGCGACCACACAGTGGGTTTGTTTTTCAAAACCCCCAAACCAGAACTAGAATCAAAACTAGAGTCAGAATCAAAACCAGAACCACATACAGACAGTGGACACAAATGCAAATGACAGAAACCCAGAACATATAACACAAGTTCTAGCTGCTTACCTCTGATCCACTTGAATTGTTGAGTCCGGGAAAGCAGGCTTCCTGGCCAATGCACCAAAATGTTGTAACTCAGGAAACCCTTCAGGGTTTCAGCTCAGGTGCTCAACCCCACAGACGACAGCTTGATGAAAGATCGCTGCAAAATCATGAGGTTTATTGATTGAAGATTGATCCGCGCATGTGGGGTTGTGCCCCTCACAGGGAAGGCAACAGCCCGGAACAAAGAAAGCACACACTTTTTATACTTTACAGAGGACAGTCCCGCAACAGGCTGGGCAATTGGGCACTCTGATTGGTGGGATACAATGCAAAAGATCTCTTTAGGCACTGGTAAGTTCGCTCAAGGGGGCGTTCTTTTTTTTGAATTTTTTTAATCGATATATTTTTTATTTACATTTCAAATGATTTCCCCCTTTCTAGACCCCCACTCCCCAAAAGTCCCATCAGCCAAAGGGGCGTTCTTAACCAAGTCAATCAACTTCCTTCATCCAGCTCTGCACCTGGCCTTGGAAAGTCCTTGAAAGAAAGTCAGGCTGATAAGTTCCTTAAGGGGGAAGAATTGGTTGGCCAGGAAAATTATGCTGACGTATTTCCTCCTCAGAACTTACCAAGAGGAGGAGTGGGGATATTTTTCTCAAGAACAGTTGTTTGTATTGGCTAGTCTCAACTAGGTCTGTTTACTGTGACCATCCAGCCTCATATCTATTTCCCTAAACCATTGTTTTATAGATATCTATAAAACTTGTCCTATTTCCTTCATTAACCTTTTTGAGTTCTGTATTTTGGGTATTCTGTATTTTTTGGGTTAATTATTAATGAGTACATTATTAATGAGTACATACCATACATGTCTTTTTGGATCTGAGTTACAACACTCAGGATGATATTTTCTAGTTCCATCTACTTGCCTGCAAAACTCAGGTTGTCCTTGTACTTAATAGCTGAATAGTATACAATTGTGTAAATGAACATTTTCTGTATTCGTTTTTCTATCATGGGACATCTGTGTTGTTTCCAGCTTCTGTCTGTCACAAAATAGACCACTATGAACATAGTGGAACTGGTGCTTCTATGGCAGTGTTGGGCATCTTTTGTGTATCTAAGAGTGTTATAACTGACTCTTAAGGAAGATTAATTTCCAATTTTCTGAGGAACCACCAGAATGATTTCCAGAGTGGTTGCGCCAGCTTCCAATCCTATCAGGAGTGAAGAAGTGTTCCTCTTTCTCCACATCCTCTCCAACATGTGCTGTTCCTGAGGTCTTGATCTTATCCATTTTGATTGGTGAAAGGTGGGATCTCAGGGTCATTTTGATTTGTGTTTTTCTGATCACTAAAGACTTTTAATATTTGTTTAGGTGCTTCTCAGCCATTCAAGATTCCTCTGTTGTGAATTCTCAGTTTAGTTCTATATCCCATTTTTTTTTGTTTGGTTTTCTGGGTGGGTAGCTTCTTGATTTCTTTATATATTTTTGATATTAGCCCTCTATTGGATGTGGGGTTAGTGAAGTTTTTTACCAATCTGTTGCCGATTTTTCCTATGGAATAATTTTTTTGATGTCCCATTAATCAATTCTTGATCTTAAAGCATTAGGCATTGGAGTTTTTAAGGAAATTTTCCCCAGGGCCAATGAGTTCAAAGCTCTTCCACTTCTTTTCTAGAAGATTGAGTGTGTCTGGTTTTATGCTGAGGTTCTTGATCCACTTGGACTTGAACTTTGTGTGAGGTGACAAATATGAATTTACCTTCATATATTTACATACAGACAGCCAGTTGGACCTGCGCCATTTATTGAAGATGCTTTCCTTTTCCATTGTACATTTTAGCTTCTTTGTCAAACACCAAGTGTCTTTAAGTGATTGGTTTTATTTCTGTGACTTCAATTCTATTGCATTGAGCAACATGTCTCTCTCTGTACCAATACCATTCAGTTGTTATCACTGTAGCTCTGTAGTCTACCTTGTGTTCAAGGATGGTGATTGCCCCAGAAGTTCCTTTACTTTTAAGAATTTTTTTTTACTATTTTGGGTTTTTTGCCTTTCCAATTGAATTTGAGAATTGGTCTTTCCGTGGCTTTGAAGAGTTGTGTTGGGATTTAGATGGGGATTGCACTGAATATGTAGATTGCCTTTGGTAGGATGGCCATTTCTATTACGTAAATTCTGCCAATCCATGAGCATGGGAGATCTCTCAATTTTCTGACATCTTCTTTGATTTCTTTCTTGAGTGACTTGAAGTTATTGTCATATAGGTCTTTTACTTGTTTGGTTGGAGTTATCCCAATAGCTTATGTCATTTGTGGCTATTGTGAAGGGAATTGTTTCTCTAATTTCTTTCTCAGCTTATTTATTATTTGTATAAAGGCAAGATACTAATTTATTTGAGTTATATTTTAATCTGGCCACTTTGATGAACTTGTTAATCACCTGAAGAATTTCTTTGGTATATTTAGGGTAACTTATCTATCGTATCATCTGCAAATAGTGATACCTTTATTTCTTCTTTGCCAATTTGTATCTCCTTCATATCTTTTTGTTGTCTTACTGTTATAACTATAATTTAGAGTACTATACTGAATACATATGGGAATAATGGGAATCTTTCTTTTAACTCCTATTTTTGTGATAGTCCTTCAAGTATCTTTTCATTTAATTTGATATTGTCTTTTGGTTTTCAGTAAAATGCTTTTGTTATGTTTAGGTATGGGCCTTGAATTTGTTATCTTTTCAATTCTTTTAACATAAACATGTTTTGTATATTGTCTAATGCTTTGTCTGCATCTAAGGATGATTGTGTAATTTTTTTCTTTGAGTTTGCTTGTATAGTGTATTAAGTTAATGGATTTTCATATAATGAACCAACCTTGCATCCCTGGGATGAAGCCTATTTGATCTTGGTGAATGATGGTTTTGAATTGTCCTTGGATTCAGTTTGCAATAATTTTATTGAGTATTTTACATATATATTCATAAGTGGATTTGGTCTGAAGTTCTTTTTTTGTGTCATATCCTTGTGTGGTTTAGGTATGGGTATAATTGTCGCTTCATTGAACAAATTGGGGAGTGTTCCTTATGTTTCTGTTTTGTATAATAATTTAAAGAGTAGTGGTATAGGTCTTAAAAGGTCTGATGGAATTCTGCACTAAACCCATCTGGCCCTGGGCTATGTTTGATTGGAAGGTTTTTAAAGACTTATATTTCCTTACAGGATATGGACCTGTTTAGATAGTTTACTGGATCTTGATTTAACGTTGGAATAAGGTATCTGTCTAGCAAACCATCCATTTGATTTAGATTTTCCAGTTTTGTTGAGTATAGGCTTTTGTAGTAGCTTCTGGTGCTTTTCTATTTCTGTTGTTATGTCTCTCTTTTCCTTTCTGATTTTGTTAATCTGGATAATGCCTCTAGGTCCTTTAATAAGTTTGGTTAGCAGTTTATTTATCTTCTTGGTTCTCTCAAAGAATTAGCTTTCATTTTGTTCATTCTTTGTATCATTTACTTTATTTCTATTTGGTTGATTTTAGTCCTGTATTTGAGTAGTTCTTGCCATCTAATCCTCTTAAGCCTGTTTTCTTAATTTTGTTCTAGAGCTCTCAATTGTGCTGATAAGTTGTTAGGGTAAGATCTCTCAACTATCTTTATCAGGACACTTAGTGCTGTGGATTGTCCTCTTAGTCCTGCTTTCATTGTGTGTCACAAGTTTAGGTATGCTGTGTCAGCATTTTCATTGGATTCCAGGAACGCTATATTTTCTTTCTTTATTTCTTCTGTGATCAAGTTATCCTAGAGTAGAGAGTTGTTGAGTTTCTATATGTATGTGGGCTTTCTGTTGTTTATGTTGTTATTGAAGTCAAGCCTTAGTCAATGGTGATCTGGTAGAAAGTATGGGATTATTTTAATCTTCGTGTATTGGTTGATGGTTGTTTTCTGACCAATTATATGGCCAGTTTTGGAGAAGGTAACATGAGGTACTGAGAAGAAGGTATTTTTTTTGTTTTATGTTGAAATGATACCTACATATGTTGGCTTCTGTAGCTTATGGTCTTGTGCTTGGCTCTTGCCTTCTGGTTATCCCTGTTGTTTGCTGTTCTGAGTGACTCTGTCTGGAGCCTGCCTCTTTTGTCCCTGGGTTGCTTCGGGTCTCCTGGTAGTCCTGTGGCCCTGGCTGTAGCATACCTCCTATAGGTCCTTTCTATGTGGTGTCTTTGGAGAGGCAGAAAATCTGCTCATCTGTTACCATTACTGCAACAGTTCTCCTGGAGGCCTTCAGATTGTTGTGTCTTTAAAGGAACAGTCAAGCTGTGGTCTTTGGTTAAGCTGTTCTCCAGGGATGTCTAAAGACTGTGATTTCTGTATCCCTGTGTGTATCAGAACTTCAGGGAGGCTTTCAGTCTGTTGGGGCAGTTTTCCTGCATGCTGCAGAGCCACCAAGAAGTCTTCAGACTTTGGTTTTTGCTTCCCAATTTCCTTGTATGCAGAGAAACTCCTACCATGTCTTCATATTATGGTGTCAGTTTCCCAGAAGCCCTGAGTACAGGGGATCTTCTTGGATGCCTCAACATGTGGTGTTTTCAGGGGACTTGACTAGCTACAGAAAAAAGGGATAGCCAGAAGGGAAGTGGAATTCCAGGAATGGGTGTTTTGGGAGGTGATAGATTCAGAGTCCACTGGGCTCACAGTGGCAGCTGTAGGACTTTGGGAGTGTCCTTCCCAGATGCCCTGAGTTCAGAACTCATAGGATGCCTCAGGCTGTGGTATCTTTTAGGGAATAACTTGCAATCCACCTGGCAGAAAGGAACATCCAGAAGGGGCCTTTTAATAGATTATTATAACTATTTAAGTTATTAAGTAAAGCAAGTTAATAGTTCAATAGTAGAACTAATAGTCCTATTAAATTCTAATTTAGTAAATTACAATAAAAAGATTATTCAAGATTATTCAAATAGCCAATAGCTAAGAATAATTAATGTCTGACAGTTTATTTATGCTATATCTAGATGGTGATCCTGATTGGCACTATAGATCCACAGAATATGACATTTTATGTTATTTCAATTATTAAAAGATCTTTTGACAATGAGACATGGCTGCTCCTGACAGTACCCCAATTCCACTTCAAAGAACCTATTGAGTATCATTATCTCCAGGCAGGGTTGCTTCAATTTAAAAAACTAGCCACTGTGAAGAAATGCCCTAATTTCAACTACAGACAGAAATGGATATTTGACTGCAAAGTTCTGACAAGACAGGCAAGCTAATCCTTTCTGCTTCATTTAAGGCCTGTCAGATGTTCTGGACCAGAAGGTTGAAGAAAGATGCTTCAAGATTATAAGAACTAATGGGAACTGTGCTGGTAGTGAGCTGTGTCTGTCAAACATTTAAGTTTTGGAAGCAGTGTCTTTGTGCTTTCTGCATATTCGGGTAATATTCAATACTTTTTCAAATTGCTGGTGGAGCTGAATACTAGTTATAGTCTCACAACTAAGCTTAAGTTGTTCAGCATTAAAGATGTTTTAGATTTGAAAGGATGGTTTTCGGATGGTAATACAATTTGAAATTAAACATGATTGAGGTACAAAATTGTTAACTCTTTAAGTTAGGATAGATGTTAGAATACTTTGTCTAAATTGTCAAATATTATGGACCTGGCATAATAAGTGTCTATTATACCTTATAATTTGCATAATTGATATAATTGTGTTTAACTTATATCTGAAAAAAAGACTTTTAAATGACTTAATGACTTTAAAACGAAAAGGAAAATGTGGAGGATTTCTTTTTAAATGGATTTCATTCCTTTAAAATGAAAAGGGACAAAGGGACGAAAGGGGACAATGTGGAGGATTGGCATAATACTGCTTGTATTCTAATGCTAATTTGAGGGCTCCAAGACTGTTTGCCCCAAAGATGACAGAGTCTGAAAGTAAGATATTCAATGGCACTGTCCCCAGTTGGTAAATAAAAATACCAAGAGCCAATAGCTCTGGAGAAGAGAAATAGGGAGGATTAAATTTTCACAGGATTAGTGGATGGAGGAGAAAGGAAGAAAGAAGTTGCCATGGGATAGAAGAAGATTGTTCAGGAGAGGAGAATGAGAGCTTCCATGGATTAGCTGAGCTATAAAAACATGGTCATGTGGGCTTGGCAGTTACAGCTAAAAACATCTCAGTTGAAACATAGAAACAAATAACTTGGGTTATCTATAGAATAATACATTCTAACAGCATGGAGGGTAGTTATTGTGCTGCTTAAGGAATATTAAAATGTAAAGTTACATGTGTGTGTATGTGACTTACATTCACAAACATAAATTGTCTAAGGCAAGTAGAAACCCTGAGATGGAATTTTTAATACACTACTACACAATACTTAATAAAACAAGAACATCAAAGGAACAAAACCATTAGATGGCTGAAGATGCTTGAAAGAACACAATCAACTAGAGCCAGGGCATAATGACACCTCCATACCACAGCTACCCTAGTAGAGCAAGCCCTGGATATCCTAACACACTGAAACACAAGAAAATGACCTTCAACTCAATCTTATAAATATTAGAGGCTTAAAAGAGAAAATGAATAAATTCCTTGAAGAAATACAGGAAAATAAAACCAAGAAGATAGAGGTTTTGAAAGAGAAAACAAACACCTTATAGACATACAGGAAAATCAAAGAGGTGAATGAAACAAATAAAACAAATAAAGATTGAAATTGGAAATAGAAGCAACAAAGAAAACACAAACTTAAGAAAATCTGGAGATAGAAAAATTGGGAAGAGAATAGGAGCCATCGGATTTCCACCTACATCCCAGATATAATGCTCTGCCATAGGTATTCATATCCAAGCAAGCAAAAGGACCTAAGCAAAAGAAATCAAAGCAACCTGGCATCATCAGACCTCGAACTCAGGTCTCCCCCAAGATCAAGTTTTGGATACCCAAACACACTGGAAAAGCAAGGTTCAGATTTAAAAACACATCTCATGATAATGTTAAAGGACTTCAAGAAAGATATAAATAAGTCCCTTAAAGAAATACATGAGAATACAGGCAAAAAGGTAGAAGACATTAAAGAAAAATCAGAAAAATCCCTTAAATGATTGCAGTAAAACACAACCAAACGGGTGAAAGAAATGGACAAAACCATCCAGGATCTAAAAATGAAAATAGGAACAATAAAGAAATCACAAAGTGGGACAACAATGGAGTTAGAAAACATAGGAAAAAGGTCAGGAAGCATAGATGCAAGCATCTCAAATGGAATACAAGAGATAGAAGAGAGAATCTAAGGTGTAAAAGACACCATAGAAAACATTGGCACAACAGTCAAAGAACATGATAAATGCAAAAAGCTCCTAACCCAGAACATTCAGGAAAACCAGGACAGAATGAGAAGACCAAACCTAAGAATAATAGATATAGAAGAGAGAGAATATTCCCAACTTAAAGTGCCAGTAAATTCTTCAAAAATTATAAAAGAAGACTTCCTTAATCTAAACACGAAGATGACGCTAAAGTTACAAGAAGCCTAGTAAAAATAAAATAGATTGGACCAGAGAAGAAAATACTCCAATCACATAACAAACAAAACACTAAATTCACAGAACAAAGAAAGGATGTTAAAAGCTTAAGGGAAAAAGCGAAGTAATATATGAAGGTAGACCAATGAGAATTACACAAGACTTCTCAAGAGAGACCCTAAAAGTCAGAAAATATTGATCAGATGTCATATGGACAATAAGAGAACAAAATTTCTAGCCCAGGCTAACTTCCCTAGCAAAATTCTCTATTACCATTGATGGAGAAATGTAGATATTCTGTGTCAAAACAAATTTACACTGTATCTTTCCATAAATCCAGGCTTACAAAGGAAAATAGATGGAAAACTCTAACACAAGGAGGGAAACTATACCCAGGAAAAAGCAAGAAAGTAATCTTTCAACAAACCCAAAAGAAGATAGCCACACAAACAAAATTGCACTTCTAACAACAAAGATAACAGGAAGCAACAATCAGTGATCATTACTATCTCATAACATCAATGGACTCTATTATCCAATTAAAATGCATCGACCAGCAACCTGGATACTTAAACAGGACCAAGCATTTTGGTGCATACAGGAAACACACCTCAGTGACAAACAAAGACACTACCTCAGAGCAAAAGGCTAGAAATAAATTTCCAAGCAAATGGTCCCAAGAAAAATACCGGAGTTCAATTCTGAATGTCTATGCCTGAAATGCAAGGGCATCCATATTCATAAAAGTAACTTTGCTAAAGCTCAAAGTATACATTGCACCTCACAAATAATAGTGGGATACTTCAATTCCCCACTCTAAGCAATGGAGAGACTATGGAAACAGAAACTAAACAGAGACACAATGAATCTAACAGAAGATATGAACCACATGATTTTAACAGTTTTATATATATATATATAAAACTGTTATATATATATATATATAAAACTGTTATATATATATATATATATATATATATATATATATATATATATATATATAGAGAGAGAGAGAGAGAGAGAGAGAGAGAGAGAGAGAACATTTCATCTTAAAAAAAAGAATATACCTTCTGCTCAGCACCTCATGGTACCTTCTCCAAAACTCATGATAAGACCAATCACAAAGCAGGCCTCAATTGATACAAGAATATTGAAATAATCCCATGCGTACTATCAGATAGATTACCACAGATAAGGCTGTTCTTCAATAACAAACAAAATAACAGAAAGCCCAAATACACATGGAATCTGGACAATGCTTTACTCAATGATGCCTTGATCATGGAAGAAACAAAAAAAGAAATTGAACACTGCCTGGAATTCAATTAAAATGTTGACATAACATAAAAAAACTTATGGGACACAATGAAAGCAGTGCAAAGAGAAAAATCTCATAGTTCTGCATGCTTCCAAAACAAAACAGGAGAGAGCATGCTCTAGCAGCTTAACAGCACACCTAAAAGCTCTAGAACAAAAAGAAACATATGCAACCACAAGGAGTAGAAGGCAAGACATAATCAAATATAGGGCTGAAATCAACGAAGTAGAAACAAACAGAGCTATATAAAGAATCAAGGAAACTAGGAGCTGACTCTCTAAGAAAATCAACAAGATAGATAAACCCTTTTCCAGAATAACCAGAGGGCACAGAGAATGTATCCAAATTAACAAAATCAGAAATGAAAAGGGAGACAGAACAACAGAAACTGAGAAGATTCAAAAATTATCAGATACTACTACAAAAGCCTCTACTAAACAAAAGGAGAAAATCTGGATGAAATGAACAATTTTCTAGACAGATACCAGGAGCCAAAATTAAATCAGAAGCAACTAAGCCATCCAAACAGTCCAATAACCTATGAATAAATAGCAGCAGTCACTAAAAATCTCCCAAACCAAAAAAGTACAGGACCAGATGTGTTTAGTGTAGAATTCTACCAGACTTTCAAAGAAGTCCTATTACAATACTCTTCAAAACATTGCACAAAATGGGAAGATAGAACTCTACCCAATTCATTCTATGAAGCCACAATTATGCTTATACATAAACCACATAAAGAACTAACTAAACAAGAGGACCTCAGACCGATTTCCATTATGAATATTGATACAAAAATACACAATAAAAGTGACTCCAAGAACACATTAAAACAATCATTCAGCATGATCAAGTACAATTCATCCCAGTGATGTAGGGAAGGCTCAATATACAGAAATCCATCTATGTAATCCACTGTATAAACAAACTCCGTGGGAAAAAGTCATATGATCATCTCATTAGATGCTGAAAAAGCATTTAGCAAAATTCAACGTACCTTCATGATAAAAAGCCTTGGAAAGATCAGGAATTCAAGGCCAATGCCTAAACATATAAGAGCGATATACATTCAACCAGTAGACAGCATCAAACTAAATAGAGAGAAACTTGAAGCAATCCTACTAAAATCAGGGATAAGACAAGGCTCCCAGACTCTCCCTATCTATTCAATATAACCCTTGCAGCTCTGTGCAGAACAATTAGAGAACAAAAGGAGGTCAAACAGATACAAATTGGAAAGGGAGAAGTCACAATATCACTATTTTCAGATGATATGATAGTATACTTAAGTAACTCCAAAATTTCCACCAGAGAACTCCTATACCTGAAAAACAGCTTTAGCAAAGTGGTTCAATAGAAAATTATCTCATACAATTCACTAGCCTTTCTATACTCAAACAATAAAAAGGCTGAGAAAGAAATTAGGGAAACAACACCCTCACAGTAATCACAAATAATATAAAATACCTGGGTATGACTCTAACCAAGCAAGTAAAAAATCTATATGACAAGAAGTTCAAGTCTCTGAAGAAGGAAATCAAAGAAAGTCTCAGAACATGGAAAGATATCCCATGCTCATGGACTGGCAGGTTTTGTAAGGTAAAAATGACCAGCTTGCTGAAGGCAATCTACAGATTCAAATGCAATCCCCATCAAATTTCAACTCAATTCTTCATAGAGTAAGAAAGAGCAATTAGAAAATTTATTTGGAATAATTAATAACCTAGGATACCATAATTGTTCTTAACAATAAAATGGAAAGGACTGAAGGAGCTGAAGGGGTTTGCACTCCCATAGGAAGAACAACAATATCAACCATCTAGACTCACCAGATTTCCCAGGGACTCAACCACCAACCAAAAAGTACACATAGAGGAATCCATGGTTCAAGCAGTATATGTAGGAGAGGATGGCCTTATCTGGCATCACTGGGAGGAGAGGCCCTTGGTCAGGTGAAGGCTTGATGTAGTGGAGAACAAGGACTGTGAGGTTGGTAGGGTTATGCTTACTGCATCTGTTCCACCACAGGCCTCAGCAGGATGTGGGAAGTTTTGATCATGCTTACATCAAGTTGTCGAATGGCTGGTGTTGGGTTGTAGGGAAGCCCCAGGGCAGGAACAATCCGAGGTGCTGGACAGCCAGACCTGACTCGAGGGTACCCAGGTCTGTGACAAGGCTGGAGTTGTCTGGTTCTTGGGCTGTGAGCCAAGGCAGAACTGAGGATAGAGTTGAGGCCCACAGGCTGGATCTGGCCAGGGGAATGGAAAGAATGGGGAGAGTACTTGCTGGTCCTACAGTGGGAGTTCTTTGCTTGTGGCTAGGACAGCAGAGAGTCCTTTTATGGAAGAATAGATGGCAGGTCTTTAGACAAAGGTTTTCTCCATGGGTGCCCGTGGCAGAACCCGATGAAAAGAAGCAGTCCATTATTTTAAGTCATTTATTGTCATGGTAGAAAGTGCTTGAATAAAATTATACCTCACTTCTCAGAGTGGGCCTGAGGTTAAATACCTTTTGCAGGGAGAACTGTTGGGAAGAAAAGCTTGTTTGCTAAGTCTTGCAGGCCTCTAGTTATCTCATTAAAATGGAGATCTGTCTTGAGATTAAGTGACCACAGGTCATGTCCTCTACTTGTGGAGGGGTTTGGGGCTTTGCCCTTACATGACTGTTGGCCACAAATCTATGGAGGGCTGCAGCTAGTGACAGGGGCCCTGGGAATCGGGAAAAATGCATTACTATCCCTTCAGGATCATCTGAGCTTCAAACTTTAGTTCAGCTGGGAACTAGTCTACCTTTCAAGGTCCCACAAGTTTGGAGTGGGTGTGTGTGGGAGAGCATTCTCATAGAAGTAGAGGGAGAGAGATGGAATAGGGTGTTGTTGAGGGGAAACCAGGAAAAGTAATGACATTTAAAATGTAAATAAGTAAAATAAAAAATAAAAAATAGACAGGAGCAACAGATGGAAGCATCACCAACAGAATACAGGAGATGGAAGATGAAATCTAAGGCATAGAATATACAATAGAATAAATTGATATATTAGTCAAAGAAAGAGTTATATCTAAAAACATCCTGACACATAACATCAAGAAAATCTGGGATAACTTGGATGAAAAGACCTAACCTAAGAATAATAGGAATAGAAGAAGGTGCTGAGTCCCAGCTCCAAGACCCAGAAAGTATTCTCAACAAAGTCATAGAAGAAAATATTCACAATTTAAAAAAGAAATGCATATATACACATAGGAAGCTTCTAGAACACCAACTAGACTGGACCAGAAAAGAAAACCATCCCTGCACATAATCAAAACACAAAGCAAAACATAGAAAGAATATTAAAAGAAGGAAGGGAAACAGGCCAGGTAACACACTGAAAACACTAGATGGAAAACTCCAATCCAAAAAAGATAACTTTATCCAAGGAAATACAAAAAATACGTTATTCCATACCTGCAAAAACAAGGAAAGTGCACACAAACACAAACACGCCCTCACTAACACCACGAACATGAAAATATCAGGAAATAACAATTACTAGTTATTAATATGTCTCAATATTAATGGACTCAATTCCCCCAATAAAAGAATTACTCTTTTTGAAGTATTGCATTAGAATTTTGATGAGGATTGCATTGAATATGTAGATTACTTTTGGTAAGATGGCCATTCTCACTATGTATATTCTACCTATTCATGAGCATCAGGAGTCTTTCCATATTCTGATATCTTATTCAACTTCTGTCTTGAGGGACTTGAAGTTCTTGCCACAAAAATCTTTCACGTTCTTGGTTAGGGTTGTACCAACATATTTGGGGCTATTATGAAGTTCATTGTTCCCTAATTTATTTCTCAGCTCATTTATCATTTGTAAAAAGGAAAGTTACTACTTATTATTTTTGAGTTATTTTATATCTAGCCACTTTGCTGAAGTTGTGTATCAGCTGTAGGAGTTTTCTGTTAAAGGTTTTAGGTTCACTTATGTATACTATCATCATCTGTAAATAGCGATGCCTTGTCTTCTCCCTTTCAAATTTGTATCCATTTAATATCCTTTTGTTGTCTTATTGCTTTAGCTAGAACTTCAAGCACTATATTAAATAACAGAGAGACAAAGAGAGGGGGGGCAGCCTTATCTTGTCCCTGATTTTAGTGAGATTGCTAGAGTTTCTATTTAGTTTGATATTGGTTATTGGTTTGCAATATATTGCTTTTTTATGTTTAGGTATGAGCCATGAATTCCTAGTCTCCCCAAGAGTTTTGACATAGGTTTTTGGATTTTAGGAAAATCATTTTCATAAACTAATGAGATTCATGTGACTTTTTAAAAAATTTTTTATATAGTGGATTACACTGATGGATTTTTTTTTTGTATATTGAACCATTTCTGAATCTCTGGAATGAAGCATACTTGTTATGAAAGATGTTTTTGATATGTTCTTGCATTCAGTTTGTGAGAAATTTATTGGGCATTTTTCATCGATGTACATAAGAGAAATTGGTCTAAAGTTCGCTTTCTTTGTTGGGTCTTTGTGTGGTTTAGTTATCAGAGTAACTATGGCTTCAAGAATGAATTCGGTAGGGTTTCTTTGGTTTCTATCTTCTGTAATAACTTGAGGAATATTGGTATTAGCTCTTCTTTGACAGTCTGTTAGAATTCTGCTTTAAAACTTCTATTTGATTGTGAGGTTTCAGTGACTGCTTCTATTTCCCTAGGGGTTGTGGGAGAATTTATATGGCATATGAGATGTTGGTTTGAGTTTGATAAGTGGTATCTGCCCAGAAAAATCATTTGTTTCATGTATATTTTCCAATTTTGTTGAGTATGGTCTTTTAACATAAGATCTGATGGTCTTTAATTTCCTCAGTTTCTTTTTTTATGTGTCCCTATTCCTTTCTGGTTTTACTGATTTGGATATTGACTCTCTTTTATTTAGTTTGGTAAGGGTTATTCTATCTTGTTAATTTTATCAAAGAACCTGCTCTTGGTTTTGTTGATTCTTTGTATGGATGATTCTTTGTTTCTATATGTTTGATTTCATCCCTGATTTGGTTATTTCATGCTGTCTATTTCTCTTGGGTGTGTTTGATTCTCTGTGTTTTAGAGATTTCATTTGTGCTTTTAAGTTTCTAATATATGATCTTTCCTATTTCTTTATGAAGGCACATAGTCCTATGAATGTTTCTCTTAACACTACTTTCATTGTGTCTCATTAATTTGGGTATGGTGTGCCTTCATTTTCATTGAATCCTAGAAAGCTTTTATTTCATCCCTGAAAAAGTTATTTAGTAGAGATTTCTTTAGTTTTCATGAGTATATAGGCTTTCTGCTGTTTTTCTTTTTATTGAAGTCTAGCCTTAGTAAGTGGTGATTAACTGAATTTTCTTGTACCCATTGAGGTTTGTTTTCTGTTTGATTATATGGTCAATTTTTGAGAAGGTTACATGAGGTCCTGAGAAGAAGTTATATTCTTTTATTTTGGGACAAAATATTTTGTAGATATCTGTTAAACCCATTTGTGTCATAACTTCATTTACTTTCACTGTGTCTGTTTTGTTTCTGTTTCAATGACCTATCCATTGTTGAGAATGGAGTGTTTAAATATTTCACTATTACTGTGTGAGTTTCATTGTGTATTTTGTGCTTTAGTAAAGTTTCTTTTTTTTCTTTTTTTATTCAATATATTTTTATCTACATTTCAAATGAGTTCCCCTTTTCTAGCCCCCCACTACCCAAAAGTCCCGCAAGCCCCCTTTTCTCCCCCTGTCCTCCCACCCACATCTTCCCACTTACCCGTTCTGGTTTTGCCCTATACTGCTTCACTGAGCCTTTCCAGAACAAGGGGCCACTCCTCCGTTCTTCTTGTACCTCATTTGATGTGTGGATTATGTTTTGGGTATTCGAGCTTTCTGGGTTAATATCCACTTATTAGTGAGTGCATACCATGATTCACCTTTTGAGTCAGGGTTACCTCACTTAGTATGATGTTCTCTAACTCCATCCATTTGCCTAAGAATTTCATGAATTCATTGTTTCTAATGGCTGAATAGTACTCCATTGTGTAGATATACTACATTTTCTGCATCCACTCTTCTGTTGAGGGATACCTGGGTTCATTCCAGCATCTGGCAATTATAAATAGGGCTGCTATGAACATAGTAGGGTATGTATCCTTATTACATGGTGGGGAATCCTCTGGGTTTATGCCCAGGAGTGGTATAGCAGGATCTTCTGGAAGTGAGGTGCCCAGTTTTCAGAGGAACTGCCAGACTGAGTTCCAGAGTGGTTGTACCAATTTGCAACTCCACCAGCAGTAAAGGAGTGTTCCTCTTTCTCCACACCCTCTCCAACACCTGCTGTCTCCTGAATTTTTAATCTTAGCCATTCTGACTGGTGTAGGTGAAATCTCAGGGTTGTTTTGATTTGCATTTCCCTAATGACAAATGAAGTTGAGCATTTTTTAAGATGCTTCTCCCCCATCCGAAGTTCTTCAGGTGAGAATTCTTTGTTTAACTCTGTACCCCATTTTTAATAGGGTTGTTTGGTTTTCTGGAGTCTAACTTCTTGAGTTCTTAATATATTTGGATATTAGCCCTCTATCTGATGTAGGATTGGTGAAGATATTTTCCCAATTTGTTGGTTGCCGATTTGTCCTTTTGGTGGTGTCCTTTGCCTTACACAAACTTTGTAATTTTATAAGGTCCCATTTGTCAATTCTTGATCTTAGAGCATACGCTATTGGCATTCTGTTCAGAAACTTTCTCCCTGTACCGATGTCCTCAAGGATCTTTCCCAGTTTCTTTTCTATTAGCTTCAGATTGTCTGGCTTTATGTGGAGGTCTTTAATCCATTTGGATTTGAGCTTAGTACAAGGAGACAAGGATGGATCAATTCGCATTCTTCTGCATGCTGACCTCCAGTTGAACCAGCACCATTTGTTGAAAAGGCTATCTTTTTTCCATTGGAGGTTTTCAGCCACTTTGTCGAGGATCAAGTGGCAATAGATGTGTGGGTTCATTTCTGGATCTTCAATCCTGTTCCATTGATCCTCCTGCCTGTCACTGTACCAATACCATGCAGTTTTTAACACTATTGCTCTGTAGTATTGCTTGAGGTCAGGGATACTGATTCCCCCAGAATTTCTTTTGTTGCTGAGAATAGTTTTAGCTATCCTGGGTTTTTTGTTATTCCAGATGAATTTGATAATTTCTCTTTCTAACTCTGTGAAGAATTGAGTTGGGATTTTGATGGGTATTGCATTGAATCTGTATATTGCTTTTGGCAAAATGGCCATTTTAACTATATTGATTCTACCGATCCATGAGCATAGGAGGTTTTCCCATTTTATGAGGTCTTCTTCCATTTCCTTCTTCAGACTCTTGAAGGTCTTGTCATACAGATCTTTCACATGTTTGGTAAGAGTCACACCAAGATAATTTATACTGTTTGTGGCTATTGTGAAGGGGGTCATTTCCCTAATTTCTTTCTCAGCCAGCTTATTCTTTGAGTATAGGAATGCCACTGATTTGCTTGAGTTGATTTTATAACCTGCCACTTTGCTGAAGTTGTTTATCAGCTGTAGGAGTTCTCTAGTGGAGTTTTTTGGGTAACTTAGGTAGACTATCATGTCATCTGCAAATAATGATAGATTGACTTCCTCATTTCCAATTTGTATCCCTTTGACCTCATTATGTTGTCGAATTGCCCGAGCTAATACCTCAAGTACAATATTGAAAAGATAAGGAGAAAGGGGGCAGCCCTGTCTAGTCCCTGATTTTAGTGGGATTGCTTCAAGTTTCTCTCCATTTAGTTTGATGCTGGCTACTGGTTTGCTGTATATTGCTTTTACTGTGTTTAGGTGTGGGCCTTGAATTCCTGTTCTTTCCAAGACTTTAAGCATGAAAGGATGCTGAATTTTGTCAAATGCTTTTTCAGCATCCAATGAAATGACCATGTGGTTTTTTTTCTTTGAGTTTGTTTATGTAGTGGATTGCATTGATGGATTTCCATATATTGAACCAACCCTGCATTCCCGGGATAAAGCCTACTTGATCATGGTGGATGATCGTTTTGATGTGTTCTTGTATTTGGTTGCCAAGAATTTTATTGAGTATTTTTGCATCGATGTTCATAAGGGAAATTGGTCTGAAGTTCACTTTCTTTGTTGGATCTTTGTGTGGTTTTGGTATCAGCGTAATTGTGGCTTCGTAGAAGGAATTGGGTAGTGTTCCTTCTGTTTCTATTTTGTGGAATAGTTTGAATAGTATTGGTGTTAACTCTTCTTTGAAGGTCTGATAGAATTCTGCACTGAAACCATCTGGTCCTGTGCTTTTTTTGGTTGGAAGACTTTCTATGACTCCTTCTATTTCTTTAGGCTTTATGGGACTGTTTAGATAATCTACTTGGTCCTGATTTAATTTTGGTATTTGGTATCTGTCAAGGAAATTATCCATTTCCTCCAGATTCTCCAGTTGTGTTGAGTACAGGCTCTTGTAGTAGGATCTGATGATTTTTTTGGATTTTCTCAGTTTCTGTTGTTATATCTCCCTTTTCATTTCTAAGTTTGTTAATTTGGATACTTTCTCTGTGCCCTTTGATCATTCTGGCTAAGGATTTATCTATCTTGTTGATTTTCTCAAAGAACCAGCTCCTGGTTTTATTGATTTTTTGTATGGTTCTCTTTGTTTCTACTTGATTGATTTCGTCCCTGAGTTTGATGATTTCCTGCCTTCTACTCCTCCTGGGTGAAATAGCTTCTTTTTCTTCCAGGGCTTTCAGGTGTGTCATTAAGCTGGTAAGGTATGCTCTCTCCATTTTCTTTTTGGAGGCACTCAGGGCTATGAGTTTTCCTCTTAGCACTGCTTTCATTGTGTCCCATAGGTTTGGGTATGTTGTGTCTTCATTTTCATTGTGTTCTAAAAAGTCTTTAATTTCTGTCTTTATTTCTTCCTTGACCAAGGTATCATTGAGTAGAATATTGTTCAGTTTCCACGTGTATGTGGGTTTTCTGTTGTTTTTGTTGCTATTGAAGACCACTTTTACTCCATAGTGATCTGATAGGAGGCATGGGATTAGTTCGATCTTCTTATATTTGTTGAGGTCTGTCTTGTGAACAATTATATGGTTGATTTTGGAGAAGGTACCATGAGGTGCTGAGAAAAAGATATATTCTTTGCTTTAGGATAGAATGTTATATATATATATATATATATATATATATATATATATATATATATGTTAAATCTAATTGGTCCAAAGCTTCAATTCGTTTCATTGTGTCCCTATTTAGTTTCTGTTTCCCTAATCGGCCCATTGAGGAAAGTGCAGTGTTGAAGTCACCCACAATTATTGTGTTAGGTGCAATGTGTGCTTTGAGCTTTAATAAAGTTTCTTTTACGAAAGAGAGTGCCCTTGCATTTGGAACATAGATGTTCAGGATTCAGAGTTCTTCTTGTTGTATTTTTCCTTTGACCAGCAAGAAGTGTCCCTCAGAGTCTCTTTTGATGACTTTGGGTTGAAAGTCAATTTTATCTGATATTAAAATGGCTGCTCCAGCTTGTTTCCTGAGACCATTTGCTTGTAAAATTGTCTTCCAGCCATTTACTCTAAGGTAGTGTTTGTCTTTGACCCTTAGGTGTGTTTCCTGTAAGCAGCAAAATATAGGGTCCTGTTTACCCATCCAGTCAGTTAGTCTATGTCTTTTTATTGGGGCATTGAGTCCATTGATGTTAAGAGATATTAAGGAATAGTGATTGTTACTTCCTGTCATTTTTGACGTTATTTTTTAAATTTGATTGGTTAACTACTTTTGGGTTTGATGAAAGGTTACTCTCTTGCTTTTTTCAGGGTGAAGTTTCTCTCCTTGTATTGGTGTTTTCCTCCTATTATCCTTTGTAGGGCTGGGTTTGTGGATAGATATTGGGTAAACTTGGTTTTGTCATGGAATATCTTAGTTTCTTCATCTACAGTGATTGAGAGTTTTGCTGGATATAATAGTTTTGGCTGGCATTTGTGTTCTCTTAGAGTCTGCATGAGATCTGCCCATGATCTTCTAGCCTTCATAGTCTCAGGTGAAAAGTCTCCTGTGATTCTGATAGGTCTTCCTTTATATGTTACTTGGCCTTTTTCTCTTACTGCCTTTAATATTCTTTCTTTGTTTGGTATATTTGGTGTTTTGATTATTATGTGACCGGAAGTATTTCTGTTCTGGTCAAGTCTGTTTGGAGTTCTGTAGGCTTCTTGTATATTCATGGGCATCTCTCTCTTTAGGTTAGGGAAGTTTTCTTCCACAATTTTATTGAAGATATTTGCTGGCCCTTTAAGTTGTAAATCTTCACTCTCATCTATGCCTATAATCCTTAGGTTTGGTCTTCTCATTGTGTCCTGGATTTCCTGGATATTTTGGGTTACAAGCTTTTTGCATTTTGCATTTTCTTTAACTGTTGAGTCCATGGTTTCTATGGTATCTTCAGCATCTGAGATTCTTTCTTCTATCTCTTGTATTCTGTTGTTGATATTTGCATCTATGTCCACTGATTTCTTCCCAAGGCTTTCTATCTCCAAAGTTGTCTCCCTTTGAGTTTTATTAGTTGTTTCTACTTCTGATTTTAGATCCTGGATGGTTTTGCTTAGCTCCTTCACTTGCTTGTTGTGCTTTCCTGTAATTCTTTAAGAGATTTTTGTGTTTCCTCTTTCATGACCTCAGCCTGTTGACCAAAGTTCTCCTGTATTTCTTTAAGTGTTTTTTGTGTTTCCTCATTATTGGCTTTTGTATTCTCCTGGATTTCTTTCAATGATTTTTATGTTTCCCTTGCAAGGGCTTCTAACTTTTGATCCATTTTCTCCTGAATTTCTTTAAGTATGTCTTTCATGTGTTCCTGTACCAGCATCATGACCAGTGATTTTAAATCCAAATCTTGTTTTACTGGTGTGATGGGGTATCCAGGAGATGCTGGTAAAGGAGAATTGGGTTCAGATGTTGCTATATTGCCTTGATTTCTGTTAGTGACGTTCCTGCGTTTGCCTTTTGCCATCTAGTTCTCACTGGTGTTAGTTGGTCTTGTCAATGCTGGAGTCACCAGTGCAAGCTGCCCCTTCCGAGGTGGCCTCTGGTACACAGCTTACCTCCTGCACTGCCTGGAGACAGGGTGCTGTTGCCCAGGCTGTTCAAATCCTGAAGCCGACACCTGAAGGCTCCCACTGGGGCCTGCTGGATTCAACGGAACACACCGACTTCTCCCCGCTGGCAGCCCGGAAGCCCCTCTTGCCTCTTGCAGGACCTGGAGATGTGGTGTTGCCGCCCAGGCTGATCTGGATCCAAAAGCGGAGAGGTCTGAGGGCAACCGCCAGAGGCCTCAGGACTACAGCCTAAGCTCCGTGCTACAGGAGCAAGCTGTGCTGTCTTTAGTAAAGTTTCTTTTCCGTCTGTGTGTACTCTTCATTTGGGACATGGATGTTCAGAACAGAGATTTCATCTTGTATTTTTTCCTTTGATGAGTATGAAGTTTTCTTCCACATTGCTTTTAATTCCTTTGGTTGAAAGAAAGTAATTTATTTCTATTAATTAATTTATTAAATTAATTTATTTTTTATATTAGAATGGCTACTATGAATAGTTTCATGGAAAAACCCTTTACTCTGAGGTAGTGTCTGTGTTTGTTGTCAAGGTGTGTTTCTTGTATGTGGCAGAATGATATATTCTTTTTACATATTTGGTCTAATGGCCTCTGTCTCTTTATTGGGTAATTAGGTCAATTGATGTTGAGAGATATTATTGACCAATGATTGCTAATTCCTGTTATTTGTGATTGAAGCTAGTTTTGTGTGTGTTTGTGTGTATGCATGCATGTGTGTGTGTGTGTGTGTGTGTGTGTCTGTGTGTTTCTATGTTGTTGGGTTTGATATGTTTGAGATGATTAATTTCTTGGATTTTCTTGGGTGTAGTTACCCTCTTTGGGTTGTAGTTTTCCTTCTATTTTCTTGGATAAAGCTGGATTAGTAGAAAGTTACTGTTTAAATTTGGTTTTGTCATGGAATATATTGGTTTCCCCATCTATGTTCCTTGAGACTGTTGCTGGGTATAATAGTCTGGGCAGTTATTTGTGGTCTTTTATGGTCTTATGACATCTGTCCAATATCGTCTGGCTTTTGGAGTGACTGTTGTGAATGTAATTCTGTTAGGTCTACATTTATAAGTTACTTGGCATTTACCCATTAATGCTTTTAAAATTTATTCTTTGTTTTGTGCATTTATGTTTCGAGTATTATGTGGTAGGAAGAATTTATTTTGTGGTTCAATTTATTTGGTGTTCTCTAGACCTTTTGTAAATTTATAGCTCTGTTTGTTTGTATATGCTTGGGCCAGGGAATGGTAATATTAGGAGGTGTGGCCTTGTTGGAGTAGGTGTGTCACTGTGGTCATGGCCTTTAATACTGTGGTCCAACCTGGCTGGAAGTCACTCTTCTCTTAGAAGTCTTGAGATGAAGATGCAGACCTCACTTTGTCCTGCACCATGCCTGCCTGGAAGCTGCATGTTACTGCCTTGATGATACTGGACTAAATCTGTGAACAAGTAAGTCAGCCCCAGTTAAACACTTCCCCTACAAGAATTGTTTTGGTGTCTCTTCACAGCAATAAAACACTAACTAAGAAAATAACTATATCTTACTTTAGGATAGGGATGTTTTCTTCTATGATTTTGTTGGAGATGTTTACTGGCTTTTAGAACTGGAAATCCTTAAACAGTTTTATTCTTATTATTGTTAGGTTTTGTCTTTTCATGTGTCTCAAAGTTCCTCATTATTTAGGGTTAGGAACTTTGTACATTTTGCATAGTCTTTATTTTTTATTTTGATATAATCTTTATTTACATTTCAAATGATTTCCCCTTTCCTGGATCCCCCAACCCCAGAAGTCCCATAAGCCTGCTTCCCTCCTCCTGTTCCCCAACCAACCCCTTCCCAATTCCCTGTCCTTGTATTCCCATACACTGCTGTACTGAGCTTTTCTGGGACCATGGGCGTCTCCTTCCTTTCTCTTGAGCATCATTTGATATATGAACTGTTTCTTGAGTATTCCAAGCTTCTGGGTTAATATATGCTTATCAGTGAATGCATACAATGTTCTTTTGTGATTGGGTCACCTCACTCAGGATGACATTCTCCAGTTCTACCCACTTGCCAAAGAATTTCATGAATCCATTGTTTTTAAGAGCTATATAGTAATCCATAGTGTAAATATACAATATTTTCTGTATCCATTCATCTGTTGAGGGACATCCGAGTTCTTTCTGGGTTCTGGCTATTATAAATAGGGCTGCTATGAACATAGTGGAACATGTATCCATATTATATGATGACGAATCCTCTAGGTATATGCGCAGGAATGGTATATCAGGTCCTCCAGTAGTATCATGTCCAGTTTTCTGAGGAACCACCAGACTGATTTCCAGAGTGGTTGTGCCAGCTTGGAACCCCACCAGTAGTCGGGGAGTACTTCTCTTTCTCCATATCCTGGCCAGCACCTGTTTTCTCTTGAGTTTTTTATCTTAGCCATTCTGAATGGTGTGAGGTGAAATCTCAGGGTTGTTTTTATTTGCATTTCCCTGACGACTAAGGGTGTTGAACATTTCATCAGGTGCGTCTCCATCATTCGATATTCCTCAGGTGAAATTTCATTGTTTAGCTCTATAGCCCATTTTTAAAATGGTTACTTGTCTCTCTGGAGTCTAACTTCTTTAAGACTCCAGATGTGGGACTCTGAGATATAGAGTTGGTAAAGATCTTTTCCCAATTTGTTGGTAACTGTTTTGTCCTATTGACAGGGTCCTTTGCCTTACAGAAACTTTGTAATTTTATGAGGTCCCATTTGTCAATTCTTGATCTTATTGCATAAGCTATTGGTGTTCTGTTCAGGAAAATTTTCCCTGAGCCCATGTTCTCAAGGCTCTTCCCTAGTTTCTTTTCTAGTAGTTTCAGTGTGTCTGGATTTATGTTGTGGTCCATGATCCACTTGGACTTGAGCTTAGTACACGGAGATAATAATGGATCAATTTGCATTCTTCTGTATGACGACCTCCAGTTTAACCAGCACCATTTTTTGAAAGGCTATCTTTTTTCCACCAGATGTTTTCAGCTCCTTTGTCAAAGATCAAGTGACCATAGGTGCATGGGTTCATTTCTGGGTCTTCATTCCTATTCCATTGATCTGCCTGCCTGTCACTGTACCAATACCATGCAGTTTTTAATACTATTGCTCTGTAGTGCTGCTTGAGGTCCAGGATACTGATTACCCCAGAAGTTCTTTTACTATTGAGAATAGTTTTAGCTATACTGGGTTTTTTGCTATTCCAGATGAATTTGAAAATTGCTCTTTCTAACTCTATGAATAACTGAGTTGGGGTTTTGATGGGGATTGCATTGAATATGTAGATTGCTTTTGGTAAGATGGCCATTTTTACTATATTAATCGTGCCAATCCAAGAACAAGGAAGATTTTTCCATCTTCTGAGGTCATCTTCAGATTTATTTCTTCAAAGACTTGAAGTTCCTATCATACAGATCTTTCACTTGTTTGGGTAGAGTCATAACATGATACTTTATATTCTTTGTGGCTATTGTGAAGGGTGTCATTTCCCTAATTTGTTTCTCGGCCTGTTTATATTTTGAGTATAAAAAGGCTACTGATTTGCTTGAGTTAGTTTTATGTCCAGCCACTTTGCTGAAGTTGTTTATCAGCTGTAGGAGTTCTCTGATGGAGATTTTGGGTCACTTAACTAACTATACTATCAAGTCATCTGCTAATATTGATAAATCAACTTAGAGAAGGGGGCTTACGGGACTTTCGGGGAGTGGGGGGGCTAGAAAAGGGGAAATCATTTGAAATGTAAATAAATTATATCGAATAAAAAAAATTAAAAAAATATCAACTTCTTCCTTTCCAATTTGTATCCCTTTGGACCTTCTTTTTTTTCTAACTGCTCTAGCTAGAAATTCAAGTACTATATTCAATAATTTGGAGAGAGACTGCAACCTTATCTAGTCCCTGATTTCAGTGGAATTGGTTTAAGCTTCTCTCCATTTAGTGTGATGTTGGCTACTGGTTTAACATATATTGCTTTTATGATGTTTTGATATGGGCCTTGAATTCCTGTTCTAAGACTTTTAGCATGAAAGGATGCTGAATTTTGTCAAATGCTTTTTCAGCATCTAATGAAATGACCATGTGTATTTTTTCTTTAAGTTTAATTATGTAGTGGATTACATTGATGGATTTCCATATATTGAACCATTCCTGCATCCCTCGGATGAACTCTACTTGATCATGGTGAATGATCATTTTGATATGTTCTTGGATTAGGTTGGCAAGAATTTTAATGAGTATTTGTTTATTGATATTCATAAGGGAAATTAGTCTAAAGTTTTCCTTCCTGGTTGGATCTTTGTTTGGTTTTGATATTAGTGAAATTGTGGCTTCACAGACGAGGTGGGTAGTGTTCCTTCTGTTTCTATTTTGTGGAATAGTTTGAAAAGTATTGGTGTTAGGTCTTCTTTGACAGTCTGATAGAATTCTGCACTAAAACCATCTGGTTTTGTGCTTTTTTGGTTGGAAGAATGTCAATAACCATTTTTATTTCTTAAGGGATTATGGGACCATTTAGATGACCTATCTGATCCTGATTAAATGTTGATAGTTGCTATCTGTCCAGGAAATTGTCCATTTCATCCAGATTTTCCAGTTGTGATGAGTATAGTGTTTGTAGAAGGATACAATATTTTTTTATTTCCTCAGTATCTTTTGTTATTTCTCCTGTTTCATTTCTGACTCTGTTGATTTGGATACTGTCACTGTGCCCTCTGGTTAGTCTGGCTAAGGGTTCATCCATCTTGTTGATTTTCACAAAGAACCAGCTTCTGGTTTTGTTGATTCTTTGTATAGTTCTATTTGTTTCAACTTGCTTGATTTCAGCCCTGAGTTTGGTTTGATGATTTCCTGCCTTGTACTCCTCTTGGGTGTATTAGCTTCTTTCTCTTTTAAAGCATTCAGGTATGCTGTTAATCTGCTAGTGTATGCTATCACCAGCTTCTTATTGGAGACACTCAGAGCTATGAGTTTTCCTTCTAGCACTGTTTTCAATGTGTCCCATAAATTTGAGTATGTTGTGCCTTCATTTTCATTAAATTCTGAAATCTCTTTGATTTCTTTCCTTAATTCTTCCTTGGCCAAGGTATCATTGAGTAGAGCATTATTTGGCTTGCATGTGAGTTTTCTATAGTTTTTGTTGCTACTGAAGACCACTCTTACTCCATAGTGGTCTGATAGGAGGCATGGAATTAGTTCCATCTTCTTATATCTGTTGAGTTCTGTTTTGTGACCAATTATATGGTCAATTTTGGAGAAGGTACCATGAGATGCTTAAAAGAAGATATATTCTTTTGATTTAGAATGAAATGGTTTACAGATATGTGTTAAATCCATTTGGCTTAAAACTTCTGCTAGTTTCACTGTCTCTCTGTTTAGTTTGTGTTGCCCTGATTTGTCCATTGAAGAGAGTGGGGTGTTGAAATCACCCAAAATTATTGTCTAGGGTGTGATGTATGCTTTAAGCTTTAGTAAAGTTTCTTTTGAAAAAGAGGCTGCCCTTGTATTTGGAGCACATATGTTCAGAATTGCGAGTTATTCCTTGTAGATTTTTTTCCTTTGATAAGTATAAAGTGTCCCTCTGTATCTTTTTTGATGACTTTTGTTTGAAAGTTTATTTTATTGGATATTAGAATGGCTACTGCAGCTTTTTCCCCAGGACCATTTGCTTTGAAATCTGTTTTCCATCCTTTTACTCTGGTAGTGTTTGTCTTTGACACTGAGGTGTGTTTTCTGTACCCAGCAAAATGTAGCGTACTGTTTACATATCCAGTCTGTTAGTCTATGTCTTTTTATTGGGGACTTGAGTCCATTGATGTTAAGAGATATTAAGGAATAATGATTATTTTTGAAGTTATTTTTATGTTTGAGTGGGGTTTCTTGTGTTTGTTGAAAGAAGATTAATTTCTTGCTTTTTCTATTGTGCAGTTTCCCTCCTTCGGTTAGTGTTTTCCATTCATTATCCTTTGAAGGACTGGATTTGTGGAAAGATTCTGTGTAAATTTGTTTTTGTTATGAAATACCTTGGTTTCTCCACCTATGGTAATTGAGAAATTTGCTGGATATAGCAGTCTGGGTTGGCACTTGTGTTCCCTTAGGTCTGTATGATATCTGTCCAGGCTTTTCTGTCTTTCACAGTCTCTGGTGAGATGTCAGGTGTAATTCTGATAGGTCTACCTTTATATGCTACTTGACCTTTTCCCCTTACTTCTTTTAATATTCTTTCCTTGTTTAGTACATTTGGTGTTTAATTATTATGTGACAGGAGGAATTTCTTTTCCGGTCAAATCTATTTGGAGTTCTGTAGGCTTCTTGCATGTTCATGGGCTTCTCTCTTTAATGTTAGAAAATTTTTCTTCTATAATTTTGTTAAAGACATTTACCGGCACTTTAAGTTGGAAATCTTCACTCTCTTCTATGTCTATAATCCTTAGGTTTGGGCTTCTCTTTTTGTCCTTAATTTCATGGATGTTTTGTGTCAGGAGCTTTTTGCATTTTTCATTTGACTGTTGTATCAACGCTTTCTAAATCTTCTGCATCTGAGATTCCCTTTTATCTCTTTTATTTGGTTGTTGTTGATTGGATCCATGACTCATAGCTTCCTTTCTAGGTTTTCTATGTTCTGAATTGTTTCCCTTTGTGATTTCATTATTGTTTCTACCCTCATCTTTAGATTCTGGATGGCTCTGTTTAATTCCTTCACCTTTTGTTGTGTTTTCCCTTAGTTCATCAAGGGTTTCTCCCTGTTTACTTGTGTTCTCCTGTATTTATTTAAAGGAATTATGTATGTCCTTCTTGAAACTCTCCATGAAGCCCTTCATTAGCATCCTGAACTGTGATTTTAAATCTGAATCTTGCTTTCCTCATGTGTTGGGGTATCCAGGACTTGCTCTTATGGGAGAATTGGTTTTGGATTGTGCTATATTGCCTTGATTTCTATTAGCACCGTTCCTATATTTGCCTTTTGCCGTCTCGTTATCTCTGGTGTTAGTTGGTCCTGCTGTCACTGGCTGGTGCTTTCCCCTCCTGTGTTCCTGCAAGCCTATCTCAGCAACAAGGTGTGACCTGCTTCCCCTGGCACAGATTGCTGTGGTGCTGCCAAGTACCTGAGTGCAGGCAGAGTCCTGGTGAGGTGTGTCCCAAGTGATCCTCTACTCTGGTGATCCCTGCCTACTAGTCTGCCCCTCTACACAGTCATGGGATCAAAGATGGTGACCACATATTCTTTATCTAATGTATTGACATCATCTTTGGTATCTTCTATGCCTGAGATTTTCTCTTCAATCTCCCATATTCTGTTGGTGATGCTTGCATCTATAGTTCCTGTTCTGTTTCCTAGGTTTTCATTCTCCAGAGTTGCCTCCATTTCTGATATCTTTATTGTTTCTATTTACCTTTGAAGATTTGCAGAATTTTGTTCAATTCCTTCAACTGTTGTATTATATTTTCCTGTATTCCTTTTTTAAATCTATTTTTTGGATTTTTTATTTTTATTTTTTATTATATTCAACACAATATATATTTTATACCAATCATGAAAATGATGCATATTCTTGTATATTCTTTAACTAATGTACCAACATCTTCTATGATATATTCTATGCCTGAGATTCTCTCTTCCATCTCTTGTATTCTGGTGATGATGCTTTTTGCATCTATAGTTTCTGTTCTATTTCTTAGGTTTTCATTCTCTAAAGTTCCCTCCATTTGTGATTTCTTTTATTCTGCTATTTCCCTTTTAGGACTTGGATTGTTTTGTTCAATTCCTTCACTTGTTTTATTGTGCTTTTCTGTATTTTTTTATTTTTATTTATTTTTTGCTTTTTTATTTTTATTTTTTATATTCAACACAAAATATATTTTATATCATTCATAAAAATGATGGACATATTATTAAATGAAAATAAATAGATAAAGTCTTTTTGTTTGCATTGTTTTTAGTACAGCTTAAAATCTTGGCCCTTACTGTTGCTCAAACCCAAAATAAGGACAATTTTTAGACATTTGGGTTCATCATAAGAAGGCTGTACTTCAATGACTCTCACACCACCAAAGGATTTTACCTTTCTAGTAGCTAAGCTAAGAGTTAACAGTTCTGCCACAACAAGGAATGAATTGTAGGAATAATTATTTGGTTATGGATTTCCTGCTATGGTCAAAGCTATTTGACTTGAGTGATTGTCATCATTCTCAACCAACAGGGAACAGGTTACATTCATTTAAGAAATCAAGTATGTATTAATAGGGTATATCCATGAAGTCATTCATCAACTGTTTCAATTAACAATGGTTGTGCTTGAAGAGTGACACAGACATTAGGTGAGGGTAAGATTCTGGTTCATTGGCTGTGATGATTTTGAAAAGCATTTATCTCAGAAAAAGAGTAACTTATAAAGTCTGGTTCTTCAAAATTGATACAATAATTAGAAATATCAAGCAAAACATTCAGTCTCACTCTATGTTATTCTCTTACAAGACACCTGCCAAATTAATTGTCTATGTTTCTTTTCACTGTATAAGTAATTTTAAAATATGTAAGCTGTTCAGAAAACCATAATTTAGTGTAAAAGCATCAAATAAACAATCATTCTAATAGAGAGACTGAGATAGGAAAAGCATGATTTCAAGACCTTTTGTGGTACACAGCAAGACACTGTCACATATAAACAAGCAGAATGTGTACATGGATTGTACAATATTGGAAATGTTTCTCCAGTTACCAAATTAGAGAGACCACTGGGTGAGAACCAACAAATTTCTAATTCCTCATATTTTTGAATTTCAATAGATTAGGATATGTTAGCAATACTAATTTTCTTATTAAGATATATTGATGAGATCTTTGCTCCCAGAAAGACTGGACAGGCAATACCAGGTACACAGAGATATCCAGAGTTTAATATCGCTCAGAACACAGCCTGCCAGGCTTCTGCCTAGGCAGCTCTGCCAGGCATCTGTGTGCCAGCCCTGTCCTGGGTTGCTTGCGCTGCTGACAGAGGGCTAATATCCAATATATACAAAGAACTCAACAAGTTAGATTCCAGGGAGCCAAATAACCCTTTTAAAAATGGGGTACAGAGCTAAACAAAGAATTTTCACCTAAAGAACTTTGAATGGCTGAGAAGCACTTTAAGAAAAGTTCAACATCATTAGTCATTAGGAAAATTCAAATCAAAACAACCCTGAGATTTCACCTCACACCTGTCAGAATGTCTAATATTAAAAACTCAGGGGCTTCCCGCCAGTCAGGAGAGACTCACCTCCATCTTGATTCCGGGCTCCAGAGATCGGTCAGACTGAGGTACACAAACATAATCCTAGGCCCAACACCGCAGGGGTCTGAGCCTGACGGGCGTTGGCCTGCACCCAGGCCCTGGGCTGTTCGAGTGGCCATCGGGGCGCCAACCCAGCCAGGAGTTTTTTTTGCCCTGGCCGGCGCACGCGCCGCCATTTTGCCTACAGGACCCAGAGTGCTCGGGAGGGCAGAGACTGCTAACAAGCGTAGCCTGAGGCTAACAAAACGGGGGCCTAGGCCCCAAAAGGCACAGGACTGACCCCAAGAACTGGGCGGCTTGGTGGGCCATCTGTGTGTCAACCCGCCCAGGAGGTTATTAGCACAACAGACTCTCCCGGTGCTTTCGGGGAGCGCGGACGCACACGCCCGCCATCCGGGTCACCTGGCGGACCCAAATAACAGTCATAGCCCTAGGGGAACTTTGCTCGGACCTTGGCCTCCCAGGCTTTTGCCTGGACTCAGGGCCCGGGCGACAAGGCTAACCTAGTGTGCTCCAGCCTGGTTGGGGAAATCGGCTGCCCAGTGGAGTGAGCGGAACACAGGGGAGGTCACAGCAACATACACCTTCGGAGCTCCCTGGGGGTGCACACGGGTTCCATCTGGCCCACAGACACAATCTGGGGCAAGGCCTCAGGCAGAAGCCCTCAGGTCAACTCTCTCCACTTCAGATCAGCCTGGGTGGCCGCCACATCTCCAGGTCCCTCAAGAGGCTAGTGGGGGCTTCCGGGCGGCCAGCTGGGAGAAGTCGGTGTGCTCCAATAAATCCTGCGGGCCCCAGCGGGAGCCTTCAGGTGCCTGCTTCGGGATCTGAACAGCCTGGACAACAGCACCCTGTCTACAGGCAGTGCAGAGTGTAAGCTGTGCACCAGAGGCCAACGGGGAAGGGGCAGCTTGCACTGGTGAGTCCAGCACTGACAAGACCAAGTAACACCAGTGAGAGCTAGATGGCAAAAGGCAAACGCAGGAACGTCACTAACAGAAATCAAGGCAATATGGCAACATCTGAACCCAATTCTCCTCTACCAGAAAGTCCTGGATACCCCATCACACCAGTAAAACAAGATTTGGATTTAAAATCACTGGTCATGATGCTGGTACAGGAACACATGAAGGACATTCAGGAGAAAATGGATCAAAAGTTAGAAGCCCTTGCAAGGGAAACACAAAAATCATTGAAAGAAATCCAGGAGAATACAAAAGCCAACAAGGAGGAAATGCAAAAAACACTTAAAGAAATACAGGAGAACTTTGGTCAACAGGCTGAGGTCATGAAAGACGAAACACAAAAATCCCTTAAAGAAATACAGGAGAACTTTGGTCAACAGGCTGAGGTCATGAAAGAAAAAACACAAAAATCTCTTAAAGAATTACAGGAAAGCACAAACAAGCAAGTGAAGGAGCTAAGCAAAACCATCCAGGATCTAAAATCAGAAGTAGAAGCAACTAAGAAAACTCAAAAGGAGACAACTTTGGAGATAGAAAGCCTTGGGAAGAAATCAGGGGACAGAGATGCAAATATCAACAACAGAATACAAGAAATAGAAGAAAGAATCTCAGATGCTGAAGATTCCATAGAAACCATGGACTCAACAGTTAAAGAAAATGCAAAATGCAAAAAGCTTGTAACCCAAAATATCCAGGAAATCCAGGACACAATGAGAAGACCAAACCTAAGGATTATAGGCATAGATGAGAGTGAAGATTTACAACTTAAAGGGCCAGCAAATATCTTCAATAAAATTGTGGAAGAAAACTTCCCTAACCTAAAGAGAGAGATGCCCATGAATGTACAAGAAGCCTACAGAACTCCAAACAGACTGGACCAGAACAGAAATACTTCCCGTCACATAATAACCAAAACACCAAATGTTCTAAACAAAGAAAGAATATTAAAGGCAGTAAGAGAAAAAGGCCAAGTAACATATAAAGGAAGACCTATCAGAATCACAGCAGACTTTTCACCGGAGACTATGAAGGCTAGAAGGTCCTGGGCAGATCTCATGCAGACTCTAAGAGAACACAAATGCCAACCAAAACTACTATATCCAGCAAAACTCTCAATCACCGTAGATGGAGAAACTAAGATATTTCACGACAAAACCAAGTTCACCCAATATCTATCCACAAACCCAGCCCTAAAAAGGATAATAGGTGGACAACACCAATACAAGGAGGGAAACTTCACCCTGAAAAAAGCAAGATAGTAACCTTTCATCAAACCCAAAAGAAGTTAAGCAATCAAATTTAAAAAATAACGTCAAAAATGATAGGAAGTAACAATCACTATTCCTTAATATCTCTTAACATCAATGGACTCAATGCCCCAATAAAAAGACACAGACTAACTGACTGGATACGTAAACAGGACCCTACATTTTGCTGCTTACAGGAAACACACCTCAGGGTCAAAGACAAACACTACCTTAGAGTAAAAGGCTGGAAGACAATTTTACAAGCAAATGGTCTCAGGAAACAAGCTGGAGTAGCCATTTTAATATCAGATAAAATTGACTTTCAACCCAAAGTCATCAAAAGAGACTCTGAGGGACACTTCTTGCTGGTCAAAGGAAAAATACAACAAGAAGAACTCTCAATCCTGAACATCTATGCTCCAAATGCAAGGGCACCCTCTTTCATAAAAGAAACTTTATTAAAACTCAAAGCACACATTGCACCTAACACAATAATTGTGGGTGACTTCAACACTGCACTTTCCTCAATGGACCGATCAGGAAAACAGAAACTAAACAAGGACACAATGAAACTAATTGAAGCTTTGGACCAATTAGATTTAACTGATATATATAGAACATTCTATCCTAAAACAAAAGAATATACCTTTTTTTCAGCACCTCATGGTACCTTCTCCAAAATCGACCATATAATTGGTCACAAGACAGACCTCAACAAATATAAGAAGATAGAACTAATCCCATGCCTCCTATCTGATCACTATGGAATAAAAGTGGTCTTCAATAGCAACAGAAACAACAGAAAACCCACATACACGTGGAAATTGAACAATACTCTACTCAATGACACCTTGGTCAAGGAAGAAATAAAGAAAGAAATTAAAGACTTTTTAGAACACAATGAAAATGAAAACACAACATACCCAAATCTATGGGACACAATGAAAGCAGTGCTAAGAGGAAAACTCATATCCCTGAGTGCCTCCAAAAAGAAAATGGAGAAAGCATACATTACCAACTTAATGACACACCTGAAAGCCCTAGAACAAAAAGAAGCTATTTCACCCAGGAGGAATAGAAGGCAGGAAATCATCAAACTCAGGGCCGAAATCAATCAAGTAGAAACAAAGAGAACCATACAAAAAATCAACAAAACCAGGAGCTGGTTCTTTGAGAAAATCAACAAGATAGATAAACCCTTAGCCAGACTGACCAAAGGGCACAGAGAAAGTATCCAAATTAACAAACTTAGAAATGAAAAGGGAGACATAACAACGGAAACTGAGGAAATCCAAAAAATCATCAGATCCTACTACAAGAGCCTGTACTCAACACAACTGGAGAATCTGGAGGAAATGGACAATTTCCTTGACAGATACCAAATACCAAAATTAAATCAGGACCAACTAGACCATCTGAACAGTCCCATAAAGCCTAAAGAAATAGAAGGAGTCATAGAAAGTCTTCCAACCAAAAAAAGCACAGGACCAGATGGTTTCAGTGCAGAATTCTACCAGACCTTCAAAGAAGAGTTAACACCAATACTCTTCAAACTATTCCACAAAATAGAAACAGAAGGAACACTACCCAATTCCTTCTACGAAGCCACAATTACGCTGATACCAAAGCCACACAAAGATCCAACAAAGAAAGAGAACTTCAGACCAATTTCCCTTATGAACATCGATGCAAAAATACTCAATAAAATTCTTGCCAACCGAATCCAAGAACACATCAAAACGATCATCCACCATGATCAAGTAGGCTTTATCCCGGGAATGCAGGGTTGGTTCAATATACGGAAATCCATCAATACAATCCACTACATAAACAAACTCAAAGAACAAAACCACATGGTCATTTCATTGGATGCTGAAAAAGCATTTGACAAAATTCAGCATCCTTTCATGCTTAAAGTCTTGGAGAGAACAGGAATTCAATGCCCATACCTAAACATAGTAAAAGCAATATACAGCAAACCGGTAGCCAGCATCAAACTAAACGGAGAGAATCTTGAAGCAATCCCACTGAAATCAGGGACCAGACAAGGCTGCCCCCTTTCTCCTTATCTTTTCAATATTGTACTTGAGGTACTAGCTCGGGCAATTCGACAACATAAGGAGGTCAAAGGGATACAAATTGGAAAGGAGGAAGTCAAACTATCATTATTTGCAGACGACATGATAGTCTACCTAAGTGACCCAAAAAACTCCACTAGAGAGCTCCTACAGCTGATAAACAACTTCAGCAAAGTGGCAGGTTATAAAATCAACTCAAGCAAATCAGTGGCCTTCCTATACTCAAAGGATAAGCAGGCTGAGAAAGAAATTAGGGAAATGACACCCTTCACAATAGCCACAAACAGTATAAAGTATCTTGGGGTGACTCTTACCAAACATGCGAAAGATCTGTATGACAAGAACTTCAAGACTCTGAAGAAGGAAATGGAAGAAGACCTCAAAAAATGGGAAAACCTCCCATGCTCATGGATCGGTAGAATCAATACAGTTAAAATGGCCATTTTGCCTAAAGCCATATACAGATTCAATGCAATACCCATCAAAATCCCAACTCAATTCTTCACAGAGTTAGAAAGAGCAATTATCAAATTCATCTGGAACAACAAAAAACCCAGGATAGCTAAAACTATTCTCAGCAACAAAAGAAAATCTGGGGGAATCAGTATCCCTGACCTCAAGCAATACTACAGAGCAATAGTGTTAAAAACTGCATGGTATTGGTACAGTGACAGGCAGGAGGATCAATGGAACAGGATTGAAGATCCAGAAATGAACCCACACACCTATGGCCACTTGATCCTTGACAAAGAGGCTGAAAACATCCAATGGAAAAAAGATAGCCTTTTCAACAAATGGTGCTGGTTCAACTGGAGGTCAGCATGCAGAAGAATGCGAATTGATCCATCCTTGTCTCCTTGTACTAAGCTCAAATCCAAATGGATCAAGGACCTCCACATAAAGCCAGACACTCTGAAGCTAATAGAAAAGAAACTGGGGAAGACCCTTGAGGACATCGGTACAGGGAGAAAGTTTCTGAACAGAACACCAATAGCGTATGCTCTAAGAGCAAGAATTGACAAATGGGACCTCATAAGGTTACAGAGTTTCTGTAAGGCAAAGGACACCATCAAGAGGACAGATCGGCAACCAACAAATTGGGAAAAGATCTTCACCAATCCTACATCAGATAGAGGGCTAATATCCAATATATATAAAGAACTCAAGAAGTTAGACTCCAGAAAACCGAACAACCCTATTAAAAAATGGGGTACAGAGTTAAACAAAGAATTCTCACCTGAAGAACTTCGGATGGCGGAGAAGCATCTTAAAAAATGCTCAACTTCATTAGTCATTAGGGAAATGCAAATCAAAACAACCTTAAGATTTCAGCTTACACCAGTCAGAATGGCTAAGATTAAAAATTCAGGAGACAGCAGGTGTTGGAGAGGGTGCGGAGAAAGAGGAACACTCCTCCACTGCTGGTGGGGTTGCAAATTGGTACAACCACTCTGGAAAGCAGTCTGGCGGTTCCTCCGAAAACTGGGCACCTCACTTCCAGAAGATCCTGCTATACCACTCCTGGGCATATACCCAGAGGATTCCCCACCATGTAATAAGGATACATGCTCTACTATGTTCATAGCAGCCCTATTTATAATTGCCAGATGCTGGAAAGAACCCAGGTATCCCTCAACAGAAGAGTGGATACAAAAAAATGTGGTATATCTACACAATGGAGTACTATTCAGCCATTAGAAACAATGAATTCATGAAATTCTTAGGCAAATGGATGGAGCTAGAGAACATCATACTAAGTGAGGTAACCCAGACTCAAAAGGTGAATCATGGTATGCACTCACTAATAAGTGGTTATTAACCTAGAAAACTGGAATACCCAAAACATAATCCACACATCAAATGAGATACAAGAAGAAAGCAGGAGTGGTCCCTGGTTCTGGAAAGACTTAGTGAAACAGTATTTGGCAAAACCAGAACGGGGAACTGGGAAGGGGTGGGAGGGAGGACAGGGGAAGAGAAGGGGGCTTACGGGACTTTCGGGGATTGGGGGGGGGGGCTAGAAAAGGGGAAATCATTTGAAATGTAAATAAATTATATCGAATAAAAAAAAGGAAAAAAAAGAAAATTGTTTTATCTTAAAGAGCAAGGAGATTTCTATTTAGATTTTGTTACTTTTTGTGGCTAAGTTTGGAATTTTGTTCATAGAATAGACTCTCCTTGAGATAATTAAGATACAAGATGAAAGATAGTGTTTTTAATATTATTATATTTGTGGATTGGTGCCATGATGTAAATCGGCTTTAAGGGAGTAATTTTGTCCTGTACTAGCCACCTGGAACTGACTGTCACAAATATATTATAAAACTCGGTGAGCTGTATAAAGAATAAAATGGAATATTTTGGTGGATAATAACGATGCCCATGAATAATGTTTTCATGAATAAAAAGTTTGTTTTTAAATAATAAAAAAAAAAAAAACTCAGGAGACAGCAGGTGTTGGCAAAGATGTGGGGAAAGAGAACCACTCCTCCACTGCTGGTGGGATTGCAAGCTGGTACAACCACTCTGGAAATCAGTCTCGAGTTTTCTCAGAAAATTGGGCACGACACTTCAGGAGGACCCTGCTATACCACTCCTGGGCATATACCAAGAGGATTCCCTGACATGCAATAAGGACACATGCTCCACTATGTTCATAGCAGCCTAATTTATAATAGCCAGAAGCTGGAAAGAACCCAGATGTCCCTCAATGGAGGATTGGATACAGGAAATGTGTTATATTTACACAATGGAATACTACTCGTCAATTAAAAACAATGAATTCATGAAATTCTTAGGCAAATGTGTGGAAGTGGAAAATATCATCCTAAGTGAGTTAACTCATTCACAAAAGAACACACATGGAATATGGTCACTGATAAGAGGATTTTAGCCCAGAATCTCTCAATACCCAAGACATAACTCTCATATAAAATCATTCCCAAAAGAAGGAAGGAGAGGGCTCGGGTCCTGGAAAGGCTTAATGCAGCATTGTCGGGGATTATCAGGACAGAGAAGTGGGAGGGGTTGATTGGGGAATGGGCAGAGGGAAGAGGGCTTATGGAACTTATGTGGAGGGTGTACCTTGGAAAGGGGAAATAACTTGGAATATAAACAAAGAATATATTAAATAAATAAATAAATAAATAAATAAATAAATAAATAAATAAATAAATAAATAAAATGCATTGTTTAAAATTGGGTTTTGTTTCCCACCAAGTTGTGGTTATGCTCTAGTATTGCAAAAGAAACTTATTAAGGCTAAACTCCCAGTGTTCCATCAACTACAGTTTGCAGTTCGATCCCAGGCTCATGATTTTTAACTCACCCATATTCTGTAATTAGGATGATTTCAAGAGTGAAAAAATGGTTAAAAACAGCGGTGGCCAGTATGGGCCTGCTGCTCCTTTTACATAAGCTTTATTGGATACAGTAGTAGAAGCAAAATTTAATCCCCCAAGATTGAAAAGGAGATCTCAGTGGGAATTTATTTGGTATCAAACAGGCTCCTGATGAACTGTTTCATGAATTTGTGGATAGCTAAAAAAAAAAAAAAAAAAAAAAAAGGTGAGTAGAATTTTGGAGACCCTCAAGCAGGGGTTTCTTTTGTTACACAACTGGCTTATGAAAATGCTAAAGTAGTCTGCCACAGCCATCCAGCCATACAAAACAAAGACAGACTTAAATTGGACCCTCATACAATTGGGGTCTGGCTTTGACTTCTGCCTTGCAGAGGTCTAGAGTACAAGTAATGCTTTCTAAGTGCTGAGGTGATAAGGAATGATTTAAGTATGGGACATAAATAATTTTAGGAAAGATTGTCCAATAAATTAAAGACATAGACAGGTAGTAGAATTGCTCCCCTGGAATCTGTCCTTAATGCAGGAGGGGTCACCTTTGGACCTGGTCTCAGGCAATAGTCTCAGATAAAGAAGTATTTATATTTGAAGTTGCAAAGCTCACAGCAGCCTCGGAGGTTTGCATTACCCTCCTTGCCTAGGGAAAATTTTTAGGTTCTTGCCTTGCCTTCAGTGAATTCCTCTTAGGCCAAAGCAGCATTATTGCAGATCTATCAAGGTGTTGTTCAAAATAAAGTGCAAATTTAACATTTATGAAAGGTTAATGAGCCTATGGAACTTATGAAGTCATTAAAATCTGGCCTGCCTACTGCATATGGAGTTATTATGGATTTAGAGAATTGTTTATATGTTATTCCTTTGCATCCTGATGATGGTAAAGGGTTTGTGAAGAGATATCATTGGAAAGTTTTGCCTCAAGGAAAGGCTAATAGCTTGACCTTAAGGGAGAAAAACTGTTTGTCTCTGCTTCAATACAAAAGCTAGAACTTTGAAACTTTCAGTGTATATTATTCATGGAGTTTTATTACAGACCTTTACTATTATACAATGGGCTTTAAAATTTTGGGGATTAGTTTTTGCTCCAGAAAAAAAAATTGGATTTAATATCCTTTCAATATTTGGGATATCAGTTATATTCTAAACAGATTGTAGTACAGAAAATTCAAATAAGAAAAGATAATTTATTTACTTTAAGTGATTTTCAAAACCTAGGAGATGTTAATTGGCTAAGACCTTATCTTAAGCTTACTACAGAACTTAAACCTCTGTTTGATACCCTCAAGGGGGATGCAAATCCTAATTCCCTTTGACAAATAACTAATGAGGGAAGAATAGCTTTGCAGAAAGTAGAGAAAGCTATTAACCAACAACAAATACGTCATATAGACTATGATCAATTATTGGCTGCTTGCATTCTTGCTACAAGTCACACACCAACAGCAGTCCTTTGGCAAAAGGGACCACTATTGTGGATTCATCTTTCTTTGTCTCTAAAGAAAGTTTTAACATCTTATTATGAAGCTGTTGCTGTGTTAATACTACAGAATACTAAAGAAAGGTTTAACACCTTATTATGAAGCTGTTGTGTTAATACTACAGAACTACAGATAGAATCAAGAAAATATTTTGGGAAAGAACCTGATGAACTATTTATTCCTTATTCCAAACAACAATTAAATTGGTTATTGCAAAATACTGATATTTGGCCTATTGCATGTACAGAATTTCTAGGCAAAATCAATAATCATTATCCAAAAGACAGGTTGTTATAATTTAGCTATATGCATGCTTCTGTATTCCCTGTGAATTTACTCATGCAGTCCATAGTGAATGTGCTCACTGTATTTACGGATGGCTCATCTAATGGGAAGGCTGCATATGTGATTGAATCACAGGTTCATTCTCTTGAGTTTCCTCCTGCTTCAGCAAAAATAACTGAACTATGTGCTGTAGCTGCTGTTTTTGAAATGCTGAAAAACCGAGCTTTTAATTTGTATACTGATAACCAATACATAGCTCATGGTTCGCAATTACTCAAAACTGTTCCTTTTTTAGATACTAATTCTCAAATTTTGCAATTATTTATGCAAATACAGCTCAATTTAAGAGAACATACAGTTCCCTATTTTGTAGGGCATTTAAGAGCTCATACTGGATTGCCAGGGCCCCTTAGTGAGGGCAATTCCACAGCTGATTTATATACCAGGAAGGTTATAGGTCTTACACAGGGACAATTAGCCCAACACTCTCATTTTTTACATCATCAAAACAGTAATAGCTTGAAAATGCAGTTTGGTATTTCTTTTTTTTATTGGATTTTTAATAAAGTGACAGATGAAACAACTATTTTACATAAATGTTTTAAAATATGGAAGCTTTTATGTATTTTATTGAAGTACATAGATTTCTTTTTTTTTCATTATTTTTTTATTCGATTTATTTTTTATTTACATTTCAAATGATTTCCCCTTTTCTAGACCCCCACTCCCCAAAAGTCCCATAAGCCCCCTTTTCTCCCCCTGTCCTCCCACCCACCGCTTCCCACTTCCCCGTTCTGGTTTTGACCTATACTTCTTCACTGAGTCTTTCTAGAACAAGGGGCCATTCCTCCTTTCTTCTTGTACCTCATTTGATGTATGGATTATCTTTGGGGTATTCCAGTTTTCTAGGTTAATATCCACTTATTAGTGAGTGCATACCATGAGTCACCTTTTGAGTCTGGGTTACCTCACTTAGTATGATGTTTTCTAGCTCCATCCATTTGCCTAAGAATTTCATGAATTCATTGTTTCTAATGGCTGAATAGTACTCCATTGTGTAGATATACCACATTTTTTGCCTCCACTCTTCTGTTGAGGGATACCTGGGTTCTTTCCAGCATCTGGCAATTATAAATAGGGCTGCTATGAACATAGTAGAGCATGTATCCTTATTACATGGTGGGGAATCCTCTGGGTATATGCCCAGGAGTGGTATAGCAGGATCTTCTGGAAGTGAGGTGCCCAGTTTTCGGAGGAACCGCCAGACTGATTTCCAGAGTGGTTGTACCAATTTGCAACCCCACCAGCAGTGGAGGAGTGTTCCTCTTTCTCCACATCCTTTCCAACACCTGCTGTCTCCTGAATTTTTAATCCTAGCCATTCTGACTGGTGTAAGGTGAAATCTCAGGGTTGTTTTGATTTGCATTTCCCTAATGACTAATGAAGTTGAGCATTTTTTAAGATGCTTCTCTGCCATCCGAAGTTCTTCAGGTGAGAATTCCCTGTTTAACTCTGTACCCCCATTTTTTAATAGGGTTGTTTGGTTTTCTGGCGTCTAACTTCTTAAGTTCTTTATATATATTGTATATTAGCCCTCTATCTGATGTAAGATTGGTGAAGATCTTTTCCCAATTTGTTGGTTGCCGATTTGTCCTTTTGATGGTGTCCTTTGCCATACAGAAACTTTGTAATTTTATGAGGTCCTATTTGTCAATTCTTGATCTTAGAGCATACGCTATTGGCATTCTGTTCAGAAATTTTCTCCCTGTATCAATGTCCTCAAGGGTCTTCCCCAGTTTCTTTTCTATTAGCTTCAGAGTGTCTGGCTTTATGTGGAGGTCCTTGATCCATTTGGATTTGAGCTTAGTACAAGGCGATAAAGATGGATCAATTCGCATTCTTCTGCATGCTGACCTCCAGTTGAACCAGCACCATTTGTTGAAAAGGCTATCTTTTTTCCATTGGATGTTTTCAGCCCCTTTGTCGAGGATCAAGTGGCCATAGGTGTGTGGGTTCTTTTCTGGATCTTCAATCCTGTTCCATTGATCCGCCTGCCTGTCACTGTACCAATACCATGCAGTTTTTAACACTATTGCTCTGTAGTATTGCTTGAGGTCAGGGATACTGATTCCCCCAGAATTTCTTTTGTTGCTGAGAATAGTATTAGCTATCCTGGGGTTTTTGTTATTCCAGATGAATTTGTTAATTGCTTTTTCTAACTCTGTGAAGAATTGAGTTGGGATTTTGATGGGTATTGCATTGAATCTGTATATTGCTTTTGGCAAAATGGCCATTTTAACTATATTGATTCTGGCGATCCATGAGCATGGGAGGTTTTCCCATTTTTTGAGGTCTTCTTCCATTTCCTTCTTCAGAGTCTTGAAGTTCTTGTCGTAAAGATCTTTCACATGTTTGGTAAGAGTCACCCCAAGATACTTTACACTGTTTGTGGCTATTGTGAAGGGGGTCATTTCCCTAATTTCTTTCTCAGCCTGCTTATCCTTTGAGTATAGGAAGGCCACTGATTTGCTTGAGTTGATTTTATAACCTGCCACTTTGCTGAAGTTGTTTATCAGCTGTAGGAGTTCTCTAGTGGAGTTTTTGGGTCACTTTGGTAGACTATCATGTCATCTGCAAATAATGATAGTTTGACTTCTTCCTTTCCAATTTGTATCCCTTTGACCTCATTATGTTGTCGAATTGCCCGAGCTAGTACCTCAAGTACAATATTGAAAAGATAAGGAGAAAGGGGGCAGCCCTGTCTAGTCCCTGATTTTAGTGGGATTGCTTCAAGTTTCTCTCCATTTAGTTTGATGCTGGCTACTGGTTTGCTGTATATTGCTTTTACTATGTTTAGGTATGGGCCTTGAATTCCCGTTCTTTCCAAGACTTTAAGCATGAAAGGATGCTGAATTTTGTCAAATGCTTTTTCAGCATCCAATGAAATGACCATGTGTTTTTTTTTTCCTTTGAGTTTGTTTATGTAGTGGATTGCATTGATGGATTTCCGTATATTAAACCAACCCTGCATTCCCAGGATAAAGCCTATTTGATTATGGTGGATGATCGTTTTGATGTGTTCTTGGATTCAGTTGACAAGAATTTTATTGAGTATTTTTGCATCGATGTTCATAAGGGAAATTGGTCAGAAGTTCTCTTTCTTTGTTGGATCTTTGTGTGGCTTTGGTATCAGCGTAATTGTGGCTTCGTAGAAGGAATTGGGTAGTGTTCCTTCTGTTTCTATTTTGTGGAATAGTTTGAAGAGTACTGGTGTTAACTCTTCTTTGAAGGTCTGATAGAATTCTGCATTGAAACCATCTGGTCCTGTGCTTTTTTTGGTTGGAAGACTTTCTACGACTCCTTCTATTTCTTTAGGTGTTATGGGACTGTTTAGATGATCTATTTGGTCCTGATTTAATTTTGGTATTTGGTATCTGTCAAGGAAATTGTCCATTTCCTCCAGATTCTCCAGTTGTGTTGAGTACAGGCTCTTGTAGAAGGATCTAATGATTTTTTGGATTTCTCAGTTTCCGTTGTTATATCCCCCTTTTCATTTCTAAGTTTGTTAATTTGGATACTTTCTCTGTGCCCTTTGGTCAGTCTGGCTAAGGGTTTATCTATCTTGTTGATTTTCTCAAAGAACCAGCTCCTGGATTCGTTAATTCTTTGTACGGTTCGCTTTGTTTCCAATTGATTGATTTCAGCCCTGAGTTTGATGATTTCCTGCCTTCTACTCCTCCTGGGTGAATTGGCTTCTTTTTGTTCCAGGACTTTCAGGTGTGTCATTAAGCTGCTAGTGTATGCTCTCTCCATTTTCTTTTTGGAGGCACTCAGGGCTATGAGTTTACCTCTTAGCACTGCTTTCATTGTGTCCCAAAGATTTGGGTATGTTGTGCCTTGATTTTCATTAAATTCTAAAAAGTCTCTGATTTCTTTCTTTATTTCTTCTTTGGTCAAGGTGTCATTGAGTAGAGTATTATTCAGCCTCCATGTGTATGTGAGCTTTCTGTTGTTTTTGTTGCTATTGAAAATCACTCTTACAACATAGTGATCTGATAGGAGGCATGGGATTAGTTCGATCATCTTATATTTGTTGAGGTCTGCCTTGTGTCCAATTATATGGTCGATTTTGGAGAAGGTACCATGAGGTGCTGAGAAAAAGGTATATTCTTTTGCTTTAGGGTGAAATGTTCTATAAATATCAGTCAAATCCAATTGGTCCAAAGCTTCAATTAGTTTTACTGTGTCTCTGTTTAGTTTCTGTTTTCCCGATCGGTCCATTGAGGAAAGTGGAGTGTTGAAGTCACCCACAATTATTGTGTTAGGTGCAATGTGTGCTTTGAGCTTTAGTAAAGTTTCTTTTACGAATGAGGGTGCCTTTGCATTTGGCGCATAGATGTTCAGAATTGAGAGTTCTTCGTGGTGGATTTTTCCTTTGACCAGCAAGAAGTGTCCTTCTGTGTCTCTTTTGATGACTTTAGGTTGAAAGTCAATTTTATCTGATATTAGAATGGCTACTCCTGCTCGTTTCCTGTGACCATTGGCTTGTAAGATTGTCTTCCAGCCTTTTACTCTAAGGTAGCTTTTATCTTTGACACTGAGGTGAGTCTCCTGTATACAGCAAATTGTAGGGTCCTGTTTCCTTATCCAGTCTGTTAGTCTATGTCTTTTTATTGGGGAATTGAGACCATTGATGTTAAGAGATATTAGGGAATAGTGATTATTACTTCCTGTCATTTTTGATGTTCTTTTTATATTTGAGTGGTTATCTTCTTTTGGGTTTGATGAAGGAAGGTAACTATCTTGCTTTTTCAGGGGTGTAGTTTCCCTCCTTGTATAGGAGTTTTCCTCCTATTATTCTTTGTAGAGCTGGGTTTGTGGAAAGATATTGTGTAAATTTGGTTTTGTCATGGAATATCTTGGTTTCTCCATCTATGGTGAATGAGAGTTTTGCTGGGTATAGTAGTCTTGGCTGACATTTGTGTTCTCTTAAAGTCTGCATGAGATCTGCCCAGGATCTTCTAACTTTCATGGTCTCTGGTGAGAAGTCTGGTGTGATTCTGATAGGTCTTCCTTTATAAGTTACTTGGCCTTTCTCCCTTACTGCCTTTAATATTCTTTCTTTGCTTAGTGCATTTGGGGTTTTGATTATTATGTGACGGGAGGTATTTCTGCTCAGGTCCAGTCTGTTTGGAGTTCTGTAGGCTTCTTGTATATTCATAGGCATCTCTCTCTTTAAGTTAGGAAAGTTTTCTTCCATAATTTTGTTGAAGATATTTGTTGGCCCTTTCTGTTGTAAATCTTCACTCTCATCTATACCTATAATCCTTAGGTTTGGTCTTCTCATTGTATCCTGGATTTCCTGGATGTTCTGGGATACAAGCTTTTTGCATTTTGTATTTTCTTTGACAGTTGAGTCAATGGTTTCTATGGTATCTTCGGCATCTGAGATTCTTTCTTCCATCTCTTGTATTCTGTTGTTTATATTTGCATCTATGGCCCCTGATTTCTTCTCAAGGTTTTCTATCTCCAAAGTTGTCTCCCTTTGTGATTTCTTAGTTGTTTCTACTTCTGTTTTTAGGTCCAGGATGGTTTCGCTCAGTTCCATCATTTTTTTGTCTGTGTTTTCCTGTAATTCTTTAAGAGATTTTTGTGTTTCCTCTTTCATGACTTCTGCCTGTTGACTCAAGTTCTCCTGCATTTCTTTAAGTTTTTTTGCCTTTCTTCTTTATTGGCTTCTATCTCTTGGGCCTTATTCTCCTGCATTTCTTTAAGTGTTTTTTGTGTTTCCATTATACGGGTTTCTAGCTTATTCGTGTTCCTCTGCATTTCTTTAAGAGATTCATTCATGTCCTTTTTGTGTTCTTCTAGCAGCATCATGAACAGTGATTTTAAATCCAAATCTTGTTTCTCTGGTGTGTTGGCATAACCAGGACTTGCTGATGTTGGAGAGTTTGGTTCAGATGCTGCCATATTGCCTAGATTTCTGTTAGTAGCGTTCCTGCGTTTGCCCTTTGCCATCTTGTTCTCTGGAGCTAATTGGTCTTGTCTCTGGCTGGTGTTTCAGCCCTCCTGAGAGGCTCTAGGGCTATTTCTGCACCACTGGAGGGCAGGGTTTCCCCTGTTGCAGATTGTTAATGTGCTTTCCTCCTCTTGGGTGCCCTTGCAGCCCTAGTGTTCTTTGCCCCAGATTGTGTCTGTGAGCCAGAAGGTGCCCATTTGCTCCTTCAGGGAGTGCTGAGGCTGTATGCTGTAGGGACCTTTTCTGCGTGCTGATCTCTCTGCTGGGCAGCGGAACTCCCAACCGGGTTGGTGCACACAAGGCTAGCCTAGCTGCTCAGGCCCTGAGTCTAAGCAAAAGCCTGGCAGGCCAATATCTGAGCAAAGTTCCCCTCAGCTGTGAGTGTTAATTGGGTCTGTCAGGTGGCTAGGATGGTGGCATGTGCATGCTCCCTGAGAGTGCTGGGAGAGTCTGCTGGGCTAACAACCTCCTGGCCGGGTTAGCATACAGATGGCCCATTGAGTAGCCCAGGGCCTGGGGGCAGTCCAGGGCCTGACCGTCTGAGACCCCTGCTATGTCCGCCTCAGGCTATGCCTGTTAGCTGGTTTGGTTTTGTCTGCTGGGTCCCTCTGGCTTCCCGTAGGCAAAATGGCGGCAGTGCACGCCGGCCTGGGCAAACAAGCTCCTGGCTGGGTCGGCACACAGATGGCCCACCGAGCAACCCAGGACCTGGGGGCAGTCCAGGGCCTGACCGTCTGAGACCCCTGCTATGTCCGCCTCGGGCTATGCCTGTTAGCCGGTTTGGTTTTGCCTGCTAGGTCTCTCTGGCTTCCCTTAGGCAAAATGGCGGTGGTGCGCGCGCGCCGGCGGGGGGAGGGGGGAACCTCCTGGCCGGGTTTGCACCCTGGTGCCCTCCCCCCCATCAGCCCAGGGCCTGGGTGCAGGAAAACGCCCGTCGGGCTTAGACCCCCGCGATGTTGGTCTCGGGTTATACTTGCATACCTCAGTCTGATTTCTCTGGCGACTGAGAACCAATATGGAGGCCTCGTATCTGACTGGCGGGAGGCAGAGTTCTGAAGTGGCTTCTTTGTGGTGAAAGGCGCCGTAAATCCTCCGCTGCTCACAGCCTGGCTGGCCAGCGATGGCCAGTGGTCGTGGGCGCAGAGTCTGCCTGGACCCTGTCCGCTTGGTTCTACTGCTGATGGCCCTTCCTCTGGACCAGCCGCTGCTGCTGCTGCTACTGCCGCCGCTCTACATAGATTTCTTATCGCAATTTGGTATTTCTAAAGAAAGTGCACGTCAAATTGGAAAGACTTGCCCTGAATGTCCTCAATTTCTATCTGTAGCACAAATGGTGTTAATCCTCGAGGACTTATACCTAATCAATTATGGCAAATAGATGTTACTCATATTTCTGATTTTAGAAAATTAAAATATGTACATGTGACTATTGACACATTTTCAGGCTTTCTAGTTGCCAGTGTTTTAACAGGAAAAGCAACTAAAACAGTAATCAGTCATTGCCTAGGCTGTTTTTCTATATTGGGTATTCCAACTCAGATTAAAACATATAATGGAATTGGCTATTGCAGTCGAGTATTTGAGACTTTCTGCAGACAGTTTAATATCACCCATATTACAGGGATTCTTTTTAATCCTCAAGGACAAGGCATTGTAGAATGGGCCCATGGAACTTTAAAACAATATCCTCATATAATAAAAAGGGAGAGTTATATCCTTCATATTTACACCAAAAAAGGATTTAAATCATGTTATTTTTTTATTTTACTTTTTTTTTAATTTGGATGTCAAGGAACTCTCTGGTGAGTGTCTATGGCACCCTACAATGCCTAGGATTGATGGAACGATCCACATACTGGTGTATGTCATGATCCCAATCAGGTAATTAATATGGGGAAGAGGGCATGTTTGTGTTTTTTTCTACAGGATGATGAAAGACTGTGCTAGTTGCCAGAGTGATTGGTATGACATGCTGTTGCTGGGACAAAGAATGATGCTGACCTGTAAGCTTGCTGAGTGCCCTGACAAAGGTGACTGGAAAGCTGTTTTGGACATTTGTTCCTGACCAACCTTTGTATTTAGGAAATACAACCTCATGCATATTTAAAAATTTTATTAATTTTTCTTGAGGATAATGGTTATCTATAGTTCCTTCAAATCCTATTTGAGCAAGAAACCAATCTGTGCTATGCTGCTTATGCCAAGCATCTTGATCTATGTTAAAAGGCAAAATAATGATATCTTTTTATTTGCCAAAATAAGTTAGTGCATGCTTCCTTATAAGCACAATTATCTGGACTACTGCCTCATAATATGGCAGGATATTACATTTAGGAGACACCCTCAAATGAATCCACATAAGAGGAGCCTTTTGCCATAATAATCCTGTAGGTGAATGAGTCATTCTAATTTCTCCTATAGATTGATTTTTCTAAGTTAGTTTAACAGTCTCCAATTTCTCTGTCCCACAAGTTCTAAAAGCTTGAAGCAAGGCAGTTTATTTAATCTGGGACATTTGACAATTAAAGTGTACTCAATATAGCTTTTCTGTTACCATTGTCTGGGCACTCAGCAAGCCCGTAGTCAACATTATCTTCAGTACCACACCAATAACTCTGGCAGCTAGCATGCTTCTGCAGCATTCTGTGGAAAAAACATAGACATGCCTTCTTCCCCAATATTAAGTCAGGGTCATGTCATATGCCAAGAAGTGAATTCTTCCATCTCACCTAGGCATCAGTATGCCTAGTTATATGATGCCATATACACTCAGCAAGGAGTTCCTTGTCATCCAAATTTTAAAATTTTCTTAAAAATATTCAAGCATAATATAAATGATATGCACGGGGATGCAATTTCCCCTCTCTTTTCCCTTTTTAAGAAGATGGTGTTTTAAAATTTTTTATATTACCTTGTCTTTGCAGATAATAAAGAACTAAATTGTCAAAGACATCTCAAATGTTTGATAACTTTATTAAATGGCCAGTTCCATTGTCTGTTTTAATTTAAGTTGGAACATCAAGCATATATTATAATTATAATATAGGCAATAACTACATAATTATAGAAAATAAACATAGCATTTTTAGTTGCTTTTTGTTAGAGCAGTTGCAACTAGAAAGCCTAAAAATGAATCATTAGTCATATGCACATATTTTAATTTTCTAAATTAATTAAGAAATATGAATATCATTTATCTGTAATAATTAATTAAGTCCTCTAGAATTAACACCATTATGTGGTAGAGGTAGAAATTGAGGACACCAAGAACAAATCTTTATAATTTGATGTGCACAAAAACACAAAATTATTTTGAAACCATTACTCTTGATATAAAGAATATGCTTGACCAGTCAGTTGTTTCTATACAGTCTGTCTGGGATAGAAATTTTATGTGCCTTGCCTTAAGGGGTCTTTGTCTAGGCAACTTTTTAAAGATTAATTATATATAAGTATATTATAGCTGTCTTCAGACACGCCAGAAGAGGGCATTAGATCTCATCATAGGTGGTTGGGAACAACCATGTGGTTCCTGGGAATTAAACTCAGGACCTCTGGAAGAGCAGTTAGTGCTCTTAACCGCTGAACCATCTCTCCAGGGCCTGCATCAGCTCTCAAATATCCAGAGGACAGACATTTAAAAAACATATTTTTGTAAACTTAAATTACATTTGCATAAAACTTAAAGAATTAGAAGTATTAAAATAATGGAAAAATTTTAATCAATTGTAAGCCAGGATATATATATATATATATATATATATATATATATATATATATATATATATATATATATTTACTATTATTAAAAGCTTGATTTTTCACATCTTAAAAATAGCTGCTACAGCACCCAAGTCATTTATCTGTGCTGAAGCAGGGGGAAACTCAAAAGAATAAATATGTGATCAAATTGTAACAAATTATCTTTTGGATAACAATTATTAATTTTGCCTAAAAAGGCTTGTCATGTAATAGATCAACCATCAATAAAAATCAATTTGATTATTGCATCATTTATTTCAAAAATATTAGAGGCTCAAATCCTCTTGTGGCAAGCTTAAAGTGATGTCTCAGCCAATTAATTTATTCTAACAACTTTTGAAAATCATTTACTTAAAATTTTTAAAAGCCCATAGTTAAGAGCAAAGGCCTGTAACAAAAAAAAAATTCCATGAACAATATACTCTGAAAGATCTAAGATCCTAGCTTCTTGTATTGAGGCAGAGACAAGACTTTTTTCTCACATAAGGTAAGGCTATATCTGAACTGTATTTTGAATCACACCTGCATGAATCTGCCAAAAAATATTTTCTTGGCCAGAAACTCTGAAAGTGAGACCTATAAGCCAAAAAAGCCTCTATTGAGGCAACTACCTCTTAAAGGTTTTAAGCCCTCTTGAACTCTCTCTTCAAAGTTCTTTTTAACTTTCCCTTAAGGTACTTGTTGACTATCAGTCTCATGCCGGTATTTAGCCTTAGATCGAGTTTACCACTCACTTTGGGCTGCATTCCCAAGCAACCTGACTCCAGGAAGACCCAGGACTGGTGCATGGGGGGGGGAGGAGTGCTACCAGACTCACACCATCCATGGGCTGGGCCTTGATCAGAAGGACTTGCCCACCCCCAACAAGCGGCGCCAGGGAGGGGGTCTTCTGTACGCCACATTTCTCGCACCACAACATGCAGGAGGGATTTGGTGCTGGGCTCTTGCCTGTTCACTCACTCCTAATGAGGGAATCCTGGTTAGTTTCTTTTCCTCCACTGACTAATATGCTCAAATTCAGCTGGTCACCACATGTTGGCTGATCACAAAATGGCTATGACCCTGAGCTACCAGCTCTAAACTTGCCTCTTATTATTTATAACTCTATAGTAAAGGCATGGAAACCCTATACCATTAAGACCAATTAGAAACAAGAACAAAGCGATTACAGGAATCTCGTAAGTCAAACCAAAATTTTCCCAAAACCTGAGGCTGCTGGCTCTTTAAAAAGCCGCTTTTCCCCCAGCCATGCTTGATTCGTAGCTGAGTGTGGGGCAGTTTTAAATCAGCCTCCACTGTACAAATTAGATGAAATCCTTACCAATTTTTATTTTTAATATGAAACAAATAAACACTCATTCAAAGACACGAATAGGACACAAATGTACATGTCGACACACGGTGTGCACTGGAGACAAAGAAAGTGATACATAGAAAGAAAAGCACACTTTTAATGCAATCAAATCCATTTTCCTTTTCTCTTTCTCTGTCATGTGTCTAGAATCTTTTGTTTTGCTTTGTTTTGTTTTTTACTCTTTTTATTTTGTTTTGTTTTATATTATGCCCTATTTCTCTTGTCTGATGCAGTTCTTAGACTGTGGACAAACTGTCTAACTAAATTAATTCCCTATTCCATTTTTCTGTTACACCCTAGCTGATCTCAGCATTGGGCCTGTGCTGATTCAGTCTAGCCTGTATCTCTATGCACACCTGTAGCAACAGCCTTTAAAAAATGACATTGTTAGCGCTAAATCAATACCCTGTTGCTTACCGTGACAGATACATAACTCCACCCAAGACAGTGAAACTCATTTGACCTCTTCATTTCCAGGTCCATTCCGTTGGGTGTCATTATGTAGCTGCCAGCAGCTATATACTAACAGTGGGTTCTCTGGAAGGAGAGATGGGATAAAAAGAACAGGGTGGCAAGAGAAAACACATGGAGACGGGCATGACTTTTTGCTCAAGTTTCAACCTTTAATGCATCTCTCTAAAGATAAAAAGGCAGGCCAAGCCCCTCCCCTGAAGGCTGGGAAGTGGTTCTGCATGTTCTGCAGGAGACTGGCAGTCAGGTTGCTGGCTGCTATTCTTTGAGAACAATGGGCTGGAGAAGGTCACACTTGCCTATATCCCAGACTGGACAAGTTGCCTTGCTTCAAGATTTTAGACCTTTGGGACAGAGAGCATGGAGACTGTGGAAACTGACTTAGAAAAATTAATCAAATAGAGAAGTTATTATAATGACTCTTCTCTATCCTTTAGTATGACCAGTTATTCTGACTCAATCATGGACTGGTATAGAAATCAATCCAATATTGGAAATGACAATCTTCATTTGGAAGTCTGGTTCTGGACATTTTCAGAGACATTTTAAAATTGGCTACTGCCTTGTATAACGTTATATTTGCAGTGTATAAAACTGGGACAAGATATGGATTTGAAACAAGTGTTACTGTTTCTGTTAAAGCTCCAAATCTTTTATTAATTGGTAATGTCAAAATTACTTTTGTCTCTTTTACAGTATTTAATGTAAGTTGTATTGATTGTACTCTTTCTAATTGTGTTACAGTTGTGATACAGGCTCTTGGCTCTGTAGACTGGTCTAGACAGCTTTTCAGACTTATCTGTCTCTGTCTCTGCCTCCCTCTGTCTCTCTGTCTCTCTGTCTCTCTGCATCTCTCTCTCTCTCTCTCTCTCTCTCTCTCTCTCTCTCTCTCTCTCTCTCTCTCTCTCATTTTTGTTCTGGACGGCTTTTCTTTGCTAATCTAAAAACCTATCTTTTGAGGCAGATATCTCTGCTAGTAAAATTCTAAAACTTTTCTAGGTAACTCATTGGTTTTCTGACCAAAGTCAGAAAAGCTGCTATAAAACATTTGTGGATTTAATGTCCAAGTCAGAAATACAGCTAGAAAAAAATCTAAAAATAATTATTGGGGTTTCCAATCAAAATCAGAAAGTCAGAAAATTTTCTAAAAGAGTCATGTTTGGCCTTCAGACAGCCTTCTCTGGATAGCTGCTTGTGGCAGGAAAAGCAGGGTTGCCTCTATGTAAATGATGGGGGCCATGAACCTACAGAAGCATCTTCTGCAGGACAACAAAATTCAGGGCTGCCTGTGACATCAGCGTTCATACAGAAGATCCTAATTGAGGACTGCCTGAGAGATCAAAGGTTGCTGGTCCAAATAATGCCAGTTTCTGAACTGCTGTTTAGAATAGATACTTTCCTTAGCCCAATGGGAGCATGGGTGGAGGGTATTAAAGGAGCTTGCAGCAGTGCTCAGATGAGCTTGCTGGAGAATTTCTCAACTGATCCTGGAATCTGTGTCCTTGGCACTGACCCTACTCATCTCCAACCTCCAAAAGTAACTAAGGACAGGCAGAGAGCTGTACAGGAAACATCTGGCACCCAATGTCGTCAATGGACTACTAAATTGTTCTCCTTTTGTGGTTGCTTGCTAATCTCTTTTTCTGGGGGCTTATTTTTTTTGCCTGATACTGCAAGGACTGTACTCATTGTTTGGCCTGATCTGCTATTCTCCTCGAGGTGCTGCTGTTGTGCCTCTTCAGTTGCTTATTTGGTGAGTTGGCCCCTTAGTGTTTTGTGTTGTGGCTCCCATGAAGGTGAGTGCATGATCCTCATTACTGCCTTCTTTGTCTTTTCTGTCTGTCCATTCTTTCAATCTCACATTTGGTTTCAGCTTGGTTCAAGAGTGAGTTTGAGGTAAGCATGAGACAAATGTGAGGTAAGCATGAGACGAATGTGAGGTAAGTGTGAAACAAGCATGAGGCAAGTGTGAGACAAGTGTTCCAAGCATGCAGCCAGCTTATAGTGTCCATCTTTCTGTTTTCCTTTGTCTTTGAGTGAGCTTGTGGCAGGCATGCTGCAAGTGTACAACAGACATTTTGTTCTTTGTTGTCTTTGGTTGATTGTGCTTCGATAAACATGAAGTGGCCATTTTTCTGTCTTTTTTTTTTATTTGTCCCTTCATGTTCAATTTTGGTCTGGATTCATCCTGGTACCTGACATAGGGGCTGGTTTCTCAGGTGGTGGTACCAGGGACCAGCTCTCAAACACCTTTTCCTTCCTGGATATACCATCCAGGCATAAGGCCTTTGAGCCACACCTGAGGGACTCCCCTGCTTAGTACATACACCTTGACTTCCATTGCTTCTTCTGTCATTTTTGGCATAGCTGTTGTTTGTTTGTTTGTTTGTTTGTTTGTTTGTTTGTTTCATGCTCACAGTCATGGGTTCTGCCCCTCTAACATCAAGGAACCCTGGATTAGGGCTCTGAAAACCCTTTTGGTTACTAATTATTTCAAGGTTAAGACTCATGACTTGGAACAATTTTGGGAGGAGGCTGCTATATTGGCCCCCTGAGTATCCCCGGAGAACATTTGGGATGCTGACCTCTAGATGTGTGTTCACTTCCTTGCCCAGAAGTGTGAGGTACAGTCTGGGATTATCTCTCCATTGTTCTTTGTCCCCATCCTCCTTGTAGTCATTTCCAGTCTTAAGAATTCTTCCCCAGAGGAAGTGGTTTTACCCATAACAATCACTGCCAGTAACAGGCTAATATTTATCTCTCCATTGCTGACCCATCCCACTTTCTCTTGGTAATCAGGTTTATTTTGACAATGAGGATGAGAATGTCTCTGCTCCAGCACTCTGGCTGTCAGACTTTAAACTGTCCTCTAGTGCTGATCTCTAATGTCCCTCACTCATTCCCTTTCTGATCCTGCCCTATTGGAGGTATCCCTAGCTTACTCCTGGAGTGATTTATGAGGACTCTACAAGAAATGCAGGTACAGGGGTTGGAGCAGAGACTGAGGGAATAACCAAACAATCCCAGCTTGAGACCATCCCATGAACAAACACCAAACGCTATCACTATTAATGATACTGTGTTGTACTTGCAGACAGAAGCATGATGTTCTCTGAGAGACTCCACCCAGAAGCTGACTCAGACAAATATAGACACCCACAGCCAAACAGAAAATGGAATTGGTGACTCTTATGGAAGAAGAGGAGGCAGGCTTGTAGGCCCTAAAGAAGGTAGGAACTCACCAGGAAGAACAACAGATACAAGTTACCTTGAGTAATGGTGTTCTCAGAATCTGAAACACCAACAAAAGAACATACATGGTCTAGACCTAGGCCTCCCAGCTCATATGTAGCATATGTGAAGATTGGACTTCATGTGGGTTACTAACAACTGGAATAGGGCTATCCTAAATGCTGTTGCCTGGACCTGCTAAATGTTCTACTAGCTGGGCTACCTTGTCTGGCCTCAGTGGGAAAGGAAGCATTTAGCCTAACAAAGACTTGAAGTACCAGGATTATGGGATACCTATTGGTCCCCCACCCACTCAAGGGAAGAGAGAGTGAATGAAGAAAAGGTTTAGGGAGGGAGTGACTGAAAAAAGGCAGTGAGTGCGATGTAAAGTGAATAAGTAAAATAAATACAATTAAATAAAAAATCAATTCTGGAATCACAATGTTTCATTGTGATATAATCCTCCATTTGATATATGAATTTTTCATGTGAAATCACAAAGTCTCATGAGATCATAATACTCATTGTATTCATAATTCTCTATTGTGACATCACAATGTTCAACTCTAACATCACAGCACCACAATATGACACTATTAATGCATGCTATGATATCCCATGCTCAATGTAACATCATAATTCTTCATTATGACATCTCCACAGTGATCTATTGTGGTATCACACTTGTAGTACAATTACAACATTTTCATGTTACAATTCATCTTTGACAGTGCTCCATTCTAATTTCTCATTGAATGTGATACAATGATGCTGAATTTACCATTGCAATGATACATAATATTACAGGGTTATATCTTTATATCAGAAAATTATATTGACATCACACAGTATTCCACCATAATGAAATGCTGGCCTTTTCATTATGATACTGGATTTTGGTATCACAATCATCCATTGTACTATCATATGTGGAATTATGATATCATAAGACTCCATTGTGTCTACAGTGAACAGTGGTATCACAATAATGCATTTTATAGAGCAATAACAAATCTGCTACTATCTATTTGACTTAGAACAATGGGCTGGTAATCATATTCTTCCTATATGTAGAAAGATATTTTTCTTTATTGAATATCATCTTCATTTACATTGCCAATGGTAAAACCTTTCCTGATTTCCCCCCTCCCCTAAGACATCAACCCCTCCCCCTCCTCCCTCAACCTACCTCCACTTATATGCCCCTCCACCCAATGCACTCCCCCTTTCCCCCCTCAGTTTCCTTTTGTTGGGGCCTCTGTTGAGCCTTTACCTGACCAAGGACCATTCCTCCCACTGATGCCCAACAAGGCCTTCCTCTGCCACATTTTTGACTGGAACCATGTGTGCCCCTTCTTTGATGGTTCAGTCCTTGGGAGTCTTAGGGAGTCTGTGTAGCCAAAATCGTTGTTCTTCCCATGGAGATGTAAATCCCTTCAGCTCCTCTGGGTCATCCTCCAGCTCCTCCACCCCAGCCCAATAGTTGGTTGCTAGCATCTGCCTCTGTATTTGTAAGGCTCTGGCAAGGCCCCTCTGGAGACAACCATGGAATGCTCCTTTTGGTATACACATCTTGTCATCCATAGTAGTGTCGGGATTTGTTGACTGTTTATAGGATGAATCCCCAGGTAGGGCAGTCTCTGGGTGGCCTTTACTTCAGTCTCTACTCCACATATTATCTCCCTTATTGCTCTTGTGAGTATTTTGTTCCCTTTCTCAGAGGAACCAAAGCACCCTCACTTAAGTCCTCCTTCTTCTTGAGCTTCCTGTGATGGGTGAATTGTAACTTGCTTATTTTGAGCTTTTGGGCTAACATCCGCTTATTAGTAAGTGCATACCATATGTGTTTTTTTGTGATTGGATTGCCTCACTCAGGATGACGCTTTCTAGTTCCATCCATTTGCCTAAGAATTTCATGAATTCATTGTTTTTAATAGCTGAATAGTACTCCATTGTGTATATATACCACAGCTTCTGTATCCATTCCCCTGTTGAGGGACATCTGGGTTCTTTCTAGCTTCTGGCTATTATGAGTAAGGCAGCTATGAACATAGTGGAGCATGTGTCCTTATTGCATGTAGGAGCCCTTTCTGGGTATATGCCCAGGAGTGGTATAGATGGGTCCACAGGTAGTACTATGTCTAATCTTCTGAGGAATTGCCAAACTGATTTCCAGAGTGGTTTTACCAGCTTGCAATTCCACCAACAATGGAAAAGTGTTCCTTTCCCCCCACATCCTCTCCAGCATCTGCTGTCCCCTGAGTTTTTCATCTTAGCTATTCTGACCAGTGCAAGAAACTATTAATCCCAATTGTGTTCACTTGATAGAAAATCACTGCACATGTGAGTGACATGAGAGTTGTAGAATTTAGTAATTATATAAAAATAATGAAGAACATCAAAACATAAATGAAGCTGTAATTAAAAGTTAGTCAAATAAAAAGCTAAGTGGTAAGCCTCATCAACAGATTGTACCATGTGAAAAACAGAATATCTGAACTTGAAGATAAAATAGAAGAATTAGATAACATACGTAAAGAAAATTTGAAAATTAACATATGAACAGAATACACAGCATCTTTGAGACACCATTAAAAGGCCAAATCAATAACTAATGAGTCTAGGAACAAGAATAATTTCAGATCAAATTCTGGGAAAATAGTTTCCTTTCTTTTTACATTTAAGTCATTTTCCTCCTTTTATTTTCTCTTTCTAGCCCTTCCCATGTCCCTTTTCTCCAACTCCTTAATTGAAATCTCTCAAATAGATAACCTCTTATTCTTTGATTACTATTGATACATACACACATGCACACGTGTACATATATAGAGCTAGACACATTTGTACTCATTATCTTTCTTTTACCTCCAAAATTCCAGAATTCCAGTAGTGTTCTACTATGACAACTTTTTAATTAGAACTTACTTACATAGCCAAGTCTGTGCCACCAAGCTTTCATTTTGAACCTCAGACCTGCCTCATGGAACATGGAGGTCTTTAATCCCAATTTTGAAAGTAAGGAAATAGTATCCAAGAGATAGGGAACAGCATTTCAAAAAGATCATCCTGCTGGTAAATAATAGAAATGGAATTAAGGTCCATATAATTTATTTTAGTTTTGAGGCAGGGTCTCAGGCTGTAGTTCTACATGACCTTGAATCTGTGGCTCTTCTGCCTCAGTCACTCAAGTGTGAAGATCACAGCCATGAGTTAACCATGGTTGATTCAATCTAAATGGTTTGTTAATATCCCATTTATAGTTGAGAATTCTTATGCACTGTCATATGTGTTCTCACAACATGCCATCCCCTAACAAAATACTTCCATGACCTTCTATCCTATGTTGAACCTTCTGAGATCTTGTTATTCCATGATTACAGATGTTAACTTCCATAAAAGCGTAATTTGTCCCTCTGTCTTATCAAGTCAGTAGAGGGTGGAGCACACTATTAGTGTCATACATTGCCTAATGATGTGACAATGATCTCACTCAGCTCCTGTGTATGGATACAGTACAAGGAGAAAGGGGGAGATTAGATTTTGCCTGAGTCCCAGATGAGTTGATTCTGCTCACTGCCAGGACTCATGAAGCTGCTAAGAACCCAGACTAGAGTAACAATAAGTTACAAGAATTAATCCATGGAGCTAGCCTGCACTTAACATTAGAGGCTGGGAAGCCTTGGTGAACATAATGAGCATTAGGTCAAATATAGACTTCAAGTCAGGAGTCTAGATGGAATTCTCCCTGACAGTATATCAATGCTTCCTGATCTAGACTCTACATCTCTAATTCCTGTCTATAGACTATACTCACTCTTTCTAGATCTTGCTTGTTGGCTGGTCTAAATACATCCCTTTTTCTTTCAATATTAGACTGTCTCCATGTGTTCAAACATCCTTGTTCCTCAGCATAGAAGAATCAATCTGTGTTTGTATGATCTTGGTCATATCTCTGAACATGCTAATGAACACATGACTTCACTTCACTTACCCATCAGTTTCCCCATTAAATCCATTTTTGTCAAGAGAGATAGTATTGAGAATTAGAATTGATCTGAAGCCTCGGGGTATCTACCCAGGACAGCTGGTTGAAACCTAGAGCCACAGAGATACGACTTACAATCTCCAAGTTATTCTCTGTTTTTTGAATGAAGGCAATGGTCCATAAGCCACTTTATGTTTTTATGAGAAAAATCATGCCCTTTCCAGAACAATGTTGCACAATTTAAGGGTCAGCAATCAGAGAGAGATAAATGTGCTCATTAGGCACCATTCTATTATTAGACCACATTCTGGGCACTCCAAACCCTGTGGGACATTGTTATGTGTGCAATGAAAATGTTTCCAGGAGAGTCTTTTCCCAGGTTATCGGAATATAAGGCACGGGAATCACTTTTTATTATTTCTTCTCCATCAACTTTTCTGTATTCATGACTTTTCTATTATCTTATAATAAATACTAGAGCCAATTAAAGTTTTTTACTCTCAACCTTAGGTCTCTTGAAACTTCAAATATTGCTAGTACATAGCTTTTTATTTCTAGAAAATGGCCACTGCACTAAACAGGAGAGGTGTTGTGTTCCTTTGAATATATAAAACCATGGCACTGTCTGTGCTCTCATGTGACCTTTCAAAATGTATCAGTGTGTTATACTTTGTTATTTTGCAAAACTCATAGTGTGTGTATAAGAATAAAAAGGTGACAGAAAAGAAATTTTTTGCTTGGATTTCCAATGGCAACATCAAGAAAAGTTGTGATATAGTGTCATATTATTACTTTTACCTATAGTAGAAAGTAAATGAAATCAACAAAGAAAAAAACCACACACCCACACATGCTTATTGTGGTAATATTTACAATCTCTATGATAAGAAAATTACTGATTAATTATTTATTATATGAATGGATAAGAAATAAGGTGACTATAACACTGATTTCTTTGTAATTTATATGTAAATATTACTACTGATAATTCTATCTGAATCAACACACATACAATTTTGCTTGTTAAAGTCTGGGGATTAGACAAATCTTAGATCATTTAGTAGACATTTTGATATGAAATTTAGACACTGAGTCAAAATATATACAGGATCATAGATATATGAAAAACTCTACTTAAAAAACATTATATATGCAAATAAATTATGTTAACATCACCAGGAAAGATGGTTAAGTTGATGAGACACCATGGAATGATAAGCCAAACACTGAAGCAATCTAGTCTCTAATATTCTTCCACCATAAAGTTATACATAGGATCATAAATGCAAAATGCAGTGTTTTCTCACAGCAGTCAAATTGATAACTATTTTTACTACAACTTAAAATTACTGAGCCTATGTAAAGCAAATATCTCAATTAGTAAAGGCAGTTGTTGAAAAAAAACCTGATGATTTGAAATATATAAAAATGAGAGATGATAATTGACTCCAGAAAGATTTGTTTGACATCCATACATAGCATGTGAGCCAGTATGTATGTACCGTACAGTAACACACCACAAGTATAAATAAAATTATTAAATTCTCACTCTGACACATGTCCCTAGGAATGAAATTATGTCTAAACATTTTTCTCTTTTATGAGTGGGGATTTGTGAGTGTTTCTTGAGCCAATATATTTAAATGTTAGGGAAAATGGAAAAGGAAAAGATGAAGAACGAATGTCAGAGTGCATGCAGAAGGTGAGAAACTGGATAATTCAATCGAAATGTATAAAGAAACTGAAATCAAAAAATGAAAAACCCTCAATAAAACAGAAGAAGTAGGTTTTATTTTCAAGGACCCAGCAGAGAGCAATGTGCTCATGTTTAGCATCTTAGTAAAGGATTTTTTTTCTTCCAGCCCCAAATTTTCCTCAGAGCCCTCTTTATATCTTTATATCTAAGGCTATAGTTGAAGAGGTTGAGCATGGGTGTGACCACACTGTATATATCAAAGGCTCTTGCACTTGACTGTGAGTTTTTTGTTAAAGTATATCTGAGGCAAACCCACTGTCCTGTTAAATAGAATGAAGAGACAATGAACAAGTGAGACACACAGGTAGAAAATGCATTGTACTTCCCCTGCAGTGATGAGATTGCATGTAGGGAGGAAAATATCTTGGAGTAAGAGTAAAGGATTCTAATCAGGGGACAAGTCCACAGAACAGCTGCTAGATAGATAGCCACATCATTGGGAAGGGTAGCAAAGTGTAGTTGCCAGCAACTACAGGTGAACTGAAGACCTGGAAGAGAATTCTGGGGATCAATGGGGAGGCGACAAAAGAGAAATGAGTCAGGACGACATTAGCCGATCAAGACCAAACTTTACTAATATTTAGTCAATATATAGCCTTTAAAATAAAACCCTGCCCCCAGACTTCAAGGAGAAATCTGAAAACTCCTTGGCTCCTCTTCTCGGAGGGTCGCCTGCTGGGATTAAAGGACTTCATGTCTTACAGGTCTGGGAATGTTTCCAAGTGAGACTGCCCTGAGGCTGCCTTGATTTCCAGGCGAAAGCAGCTGTATTTTTCTCAGAAGAACAAAGGCCAGGGATAACACAAGCAGAAGGGGTGGGGAGCTGGTGGTCAGGAATGTTGCAGGCTGATCGAATGGGCTGAAAAGCCCATCTCAATGCTGTGGGGGCAGGGACAATTTCTCCCTTAATCATTTATTTTTTAAAAAACTCAGTGCATAGATATATTCATCAAAAGACGATGGGCTTTAATGAGTGAGGGAAAGAAGTGGCCTCGACCCCCTTAAACATTAATTGACATCTTTTTCAGGGGAGGGGAAATAGACTGCCTTAATAATTTAAGGACAGTTTTCATTGTAAACCCCTATACAGTCAGGCGTGCTTCTCATGGAAACTCGGAAGCAGGACATTTCCTTTTCCCTTGCAGTGCTTTGCCTCGCACCTCAAACTGATGCCCATGCTTATTAACATAAAATTAACAAACATGCATAGATCCGGTTCTATGCAGCCCCCTCTAGAGGGATCCACTGGTAAAGTAAATGTCCTGTGAGTGTGGCCTGGTGGGCCTGCACAGCCTCCCGTCAGATCCTAGAAGCCATTGCTGCAGTAGCATACCTTCGAGTGCTGTATTTGACAGATACCTGCTTGAAACCCAAAAAGAGAATATAAGAAAAAACCTGCTTGGGCTGTATCTGGAAGGCCAAAGGCGTTCAATTTGATTGCAAATTTGTGACTCAGGCAAGAGGCCTAGCTTGCAAATTAACTGCAAGAGTACAAAGGAACCTTTCTTCCCAAGTAAGTGAGAAGCGGCTTAGAGAATACATTTGTGAATTAATTAGACTTACCAGCTGCTTTAGGGTGTGAATTTATCTGCAGTATCAATCTTTCTGGAAGCCATCGGGTTCCATCTTCTTTTTGAGAAAAGATACAAACCGACCCCCTGCCCCAGATTAAAACAGGATCTGGACTGTTCCATCTATTAGTTAAAGGGTCGTGCCATTTAACCATGGCATAAGAATTAGAAGTGGTAGGGTGCCAGTGCCTGTCCGCTGCAGATTGACTGTTAGCATCAGTCTGCAGGAAATTTAAAACGAATAAAACAAAAGCAAGGTGTGCTTTGGGTGACCTGGGGGAGGGTATAATTTCCCCTTCTTTGTTTTAAAAATCCAATTTTTAAGAGTGCGATGTGCATGCTCGACAATTCCTTGACCCATTGGATTATAAGGAATTCCACTTTTATGTTTAATACCAAATTCTTTACAAAACAAGATAAGGTTATTGCCAGAGTAGGCTGGTCCATTGTCTGTCTTAATGACCTTGGGTAATCCCATGGTATTACAGGCTTGCAAACAATGATCAATTACATTTTTAGAGGCTTCTCCCAAATGTAGAGAAGCAAAGAGAAATCCTGAACAAGTATCAATGCAAACGTATAAATTTTAATTTTCTAAATTCTACATAGTGAGTTACATCCTTTTGCCAAATTTGATTAGGTAAAAAGCCTCGTGGATTAACCACTAAGTGAGGAACTGGCGATAATATAAGGCAATTAGGGCATTGTTTTACAATCATTCTTGCTTGCTCCTTTGTGATCTTATGACTGAGCCTTAATGTATGGCTAGAAAGATGAAATGTATGATCACCTCTAGCCATTTCCACAGGTTCTAAAACTAAAGCCTCTCCTGTTAGAGCTCTGTCAATGCACTGATTGCTTTCAGCTAAAGCTCCAGGAAGACTGGAGTGAGCTCTTATATGGCCAATGTAAAAGGGATTTTTTCCTAGCAAGAATGATACTTTGCAATTGTAAAAACAAGGATGCTGCTAGCGTATTAAAATTAAATGTGCCACAAGTCTCTAATTGTGGTACAGAAAATGCAATATAAGCATTGTCAGTAAAGAGATTAGAGGTACTATTTACAGATTGAAAGACAGATAATACCACTGTCAGTTCTGATAACTGAGCTGAAAGCCCAGGGGTCTCTATAACCACCTGTTTATTATTAATAAGATCTCCAGCTCTTCCTTTGGAAGAGCCGTCTGTGAAAATTAAGAGAGTGTTATGCAATGGCTGTAAAGATGCCATTTTAGGAAATACAACCTCATGCATATTTTTAAAAACTTTATCAACTTATCTTGAGGATGATGGTTATCTATAGTCCCTTCAAAGCCCATATGAGCAAGCAACCAGTCTGTGCTATGTTGTTTTAACCAAGCATCTTGATCTACGTTATAAGGCTGAATAATAATATCTGGTTCTTTGCCAAAATAAGTTAGTGCCTGCTTTCTTCCAAGCACAATTACTTGGGCTACTGCCTCATAATTTGGCAAGATATTACACCTTGAAGACACCCTCAAATGAATCCATATAAGAGGAGCCTTTTGCCATAATAAACCTGTAGGCAAATGAGTCATATTAAAAATTAGCAGATGTAAAGGTAAAGAATAATCTATATAGGTAACAAATTGGTTTTTAATAGCTTTCTCCACTTGCTGTAAAGCCAAAAGTCCTTCTGGAGTTAATAATCTAGGGGATATAGGGTCAGCATTCCCCTTTAAAATATCAAATAAAGATCATAATTCTCCTGTAGTAAGCTTTAAATATGGGCGAAACCAGTTAATATCACGCAATAAAATTTGAAAATCATTTAAAGTTTTTAAATTTTCCCTGCGAATAATTATCTTTTTGGGGAAAAACAGCTTGATCTGTAAGTTTGAAACCAAGATAATTATATGGATCCTGTGTTTGTACTTTGTCTGGAGCTATTTGCAATCCTTTAATGGCTAAAGCTTGCTGCAAACCTTTAAAACATAAAAGCAACGTCTGAGGATTTTTTTCCCCACAATCAAAATATCATCTGTGTAATGGACAAGGTAAATATCCAGCCACTGTTGTCTTATAGGCTGAATGGCCTGTGCCACAAACTTCTGACATAAGACAGGATTGTTAGCCATGCCCTGAGGAAGAACTATCCATTGGTATCTTTTCATAGGTTCCATGAAGTTAATAGAAGGAACACTAAAAGCAAATCTTTTGCAATCCTCAGGATGTAATAGAATAGTATCGAAGCAATCCTTTAAATCTATAACTATTTTATAATATCCTCTAGGAATAGCCACGGGAGATGGAAGACCAGTTTGTAAGGCTCCCATGGGTAGCATAGTTTTATTAACTGTTTTTAGATCTTGTAACAATTTTCATTTACCAGATTTTTTCTTGATAACAAATATTGGGGTATTCCAGGGAGATTGAGATTCTCTTAAGTGTCCTGCCTCTAGTTGCTCCTGCACTAGCGAAGAGGCGGATTCTGTTTTTTCTTTAGATAAAGACCACTGATCAACCCACATAGGGTTATCATTAAGCCATTGAATTTTATCGGCGTGGAATGCAGGCAAGACAGTGGTCATTACTGAAAATGCCCCATACCTCTAGTGTTAGAGTTAGGCAAGGAGCTTTCAAACCTTTTAATGCCTTGCCCTTCTTTCCCAAGCCCCTAACCAGGCAAAGATCCTTGCTCTAACATTTGCCTAGTGACAATTTCGTTAGGACTACAGACAATCAGATTCATTTTTGGTAAAAGGTCTCTCCCCTAAAGGGTAGTAGGCAAGTTTTGCATAACATAAGGCTGGATTTGTCTTGAATTTTCCTCTTTATCCTTCTGAGTTTGAAGTCTCATGCTCTATTTTGGATTATTAGCATATCCAATACCTTGGAGATGGGTGTTTCTGTCAAAGGCCAGCTGGATGGCCAGTCTTGTCCAATTATTACAGTGATGTAATAGTTGTTACATCAGCTCCTATATCTATTAATCCTTTAAAACCCTTTCCTTCAATTGTTAATTTAAGGTTAGGTATTTTATTAGTAATAGATTGAACCAAATATACTCCAGAGTAGCCAAAGCCCTCCTGTCCTCTCTTATCCTTAATGAATTTGGAAGGCAGTAGAAGTAAAGGAACCAAAACAAATTGAGCAATTCTTTGGTTAGCAGGTATGGTTATGACACCATGAGGGGAAGCAGCCATAATTTTTATTTCTCCCTCATAGTCACTGTCTATGACACCTGGATAAATCTGTAGCCCCTTTACAGTAGAACTACTTCATCCTAGAAGCAATCCCCAAGTTCCTGAAAGTAAAGGTCCAAAGACTCCTGTAGGCAGAATCTGGACACCCATTTCTGGGGTTAATACGACATGGAAGCTGCTTCACATGTCTAGTCCTGTGCTTCCTGGTGTTGCTCTGATAAGCTCAAAGATGGATTTTCCTGGCTTGGCAGCAGCTTCGTGGCCCCATAATCTATCTGCCCTGGTTGAGTCAGGGCCTTAGGCCGGCCCCTCCCCCTGTTTCCCGACACAGGTCGGCCTTGAATATCAGTCTTAGATTTGCATTCTCTAGCCCAATGGTTTCCTTTCCTACACTTAGGACAGATTCCTGGGGTGCAAATTGATTGCCCACTTATAGCACCCCTGTTGTTAGGGCAACCACTTCTAAAATGACCCAGACTGCCACATTTAAAACGCTTTTTATTCCCCCGTCTCTGTGAAAGTATTCCCTGTATGGTAGTTCCCTGCAAAGCTGCGGCCATTGCTAGACGCCGAATATACAAGGGGCCAATTTCAGAACAGAGGCAAATATAACCAGCCAAGACTGTCTTCCCCCTGTGAGGTCTGATGGCCTCGCGGCAGGCTGTGCTAGCATTCTCATAAGCCAACTGAGCGAGCAATGGATTTTCTGCCTGAGAATTTCCAAAAATTCTGTTAGCTGTTTTCAATATTCTGTCCACAAAAATCCAGAAAAAGCTCATCAGGAGCCTGTCTGATGCCTGTTAAGCTTCCACTAAGATCTCCCTTCGATAAGGGAGATCATACACTGCGATAGGAAACCCAATCTGATTAGTATTCCCTTTATATACACCTTCTCCCAGTAACATATCAGCTTTCCAATCTGGATGGCCTGCCTGAGTATTTACGGTGGCAGTCTTTTTACTAGCTTCATACCACCAGAAATCCGAAGCAAAAAATCTCCTCCTGACAAAGTAGCCTTACACAGAGTTCTCCAATTCTGTGGAGTTAAATTCGACTCCATCACAGTATCCAATAAAGCTTGTGTAAAAGGAGCTGTAGGGCCGTATTGAGCCACAGCTGCCTTTAATTCTTTTATCATTTTGAATTCCAATGTCTGATATTGTCTAATCCTATTCTCCTAGTCTCCGATCTCAAGGACAGGAAAGACTAACAGTTCTGACGTATCCTGTCCTACTCCATGAGCCTGACTTAAAGCTCTTTCTAGTGGTGATTGGTGCTTCTCAAGATCATTGTTCTCTCTAGTATTTGATACCCTTTTTAGCTCCTGTAATTCATTAGTCAATTTCTGTAACTTAATCTCAAACTCCAATTTTTGTAACTGCATATCTCTCTGGATCTCATCTCCCATAACCAAAGTCATAGGAGGAGCAGAAGGCACCACAGGGGCCCATTCTTCCCCATGAAATTTAGCTGTTCTCTTTTTGGGATGAGTTTCCTTTTCTAAACTATCTCCACATTTTTGTAACTTAGAGTGAAGAGGGTCCTTTTTTGAGAAAGTCCTCTCTGGCAGGCTTTCTTCTTGAGATTCCTCAAGTTCTTCCTGCATGATATTTAATTCCTCCAGGGTTCCTTCATCTATAACATTCTTTATAAGTGTCCAGAGGCAGAGGGTAATACTATCTGCCTTGGCAGTCTTTAGCAAATTACCAATTCTTTCCCAGGCTCTCTCATTTAAGGTTCTTTTTGCTCCGAACCATGGGCAGCAAGAATCTATCTGATAAAAGAAATCTTTTAATCTTTGTTCGTCAAACCCAATCCCTTTTACCTGAAGCAGCTCCTGAAGGCTGCAGATGAATTTTTGCCTAGAACTTTCCTGCCCCATCTTCCACTATCTATACCAAGCAGATTCGGTGCTGGGCCAACATTGTTCTGCTTAGCCATATCCTTCCACACCCACAACAATAGTTTCAAAAGATAAAATCTTACACTAGCGCTAGCATTGAACTCCGATAGTTGTTTACTGTGCAGGATACCATCTTCTGCGAAGCTTCGCCAGATAGGGTCACCTCAGGAAATTCTCCTGTATCAGGTCCATCCCTGTTCAGGCGCCAATCTGTTGCTGCCAGCAACTACAGGTGAACTGGAGAGCTGGAAGAGAATTCTGGGGATAAACAGGGAGGTGACAAAAGAGAAATGACTCAGGATGACATTAGCCAATCGAGACCAAATCTTTACTAATATTTAGTCAATATATAGCCTTTAAAATAAAACCGTGCCCCCAGACTTCAAGGAGAGATCTGAGAATTCGTTGGCTCCACTTCTAAGCAGGTTGCCTTCTGGGCTTAAAGGACTTCATGTCTTACAGGTCTGGGAATGTTTCCAAGTGAGACTGCCCTGAGGCTGCCTTGATTTCCAGGTGAAAGCAGCTGTATTGTTCTCAGAAGAAGGAAGGCCAGAGATAACACAAGCAGAAGGGGCGGGGCCTGGCAGCCAGGAATGTCACGGGCTGATAGAAAGGGCTGAAAAGCCCAGCTCAATGCTGTGGGAAAAGAAACGGCAAAGCAAGTATTTTGCACTACTTGATTAAGTTGACAGAAGAAGTGTGGGATTTCTAATTATGTGCAGAAGGTCAGTCATAATATCATTAAGCTTTGTGTTATGGAGTGGAAGCTATTCATGATCCAAGATGCTAGGACCATCAGCAAACAGAGGTGGAGGCTCATGATGGTAGTATAATGCAGCGGCTGACAGATGCCAACTTACCTGTCATAGGCTATCAAAGTCAGCAGAAGTATTTCCATTCCCTGAAAAAACAGTAAAGAATGCATTTGGGAAAGGCAGTACTTATATGTGATGATGTCACTTATTGTGTTTATATTCACCAACGTCTTTGGGACAGTTGTACAAGTGAAGCAGGCATTCACGACAGATATGTTGGAGAGGAAGAAGTCCATTGGTGTATGCAGATGGGGGCTTGAAATTGTTGCCAGGACCATCAGCAGGTGTCCAAGTATGGTGCCCAGGTACACAGCCAGAAACAGCACAAATAAGACAGACTGGAGTGTTGGGTTTTTTGAAATTCCCAGAAGGGTGTTCTTGGACCCCATTTAGTTATTGTGACTAATAAAAAGAGACAAAATGAAAATATGTGACCCAATTGCACAACATTTGACAAACCCTGCTACATGTTTCCTGCATCCAAGACTTGAATTACAAGACTAAAAATATGAATTGAATCTGCAATACTCCATAACATTTCTGGGAATGATTTAAACACCTATTGCCACACTTAGAATTTTTTCCAAATCATTATAGGCTTTTAGTGCTAACACTCTCCTGCATTTCGGGAATATAAATTAGTTATGACAATGACATAGGCAATGCCAAGGCAATAAAAAGATCTGTGTAGAATGCAAAAGTTGACACCTGGAGGCCAGCTGGGAGCAAGCAGCATGCTCTGGTGAGTCTGGCCCTGCAGAGCAGAGGATCCAGCCCTGAGGCCTCTGGCAGGAGCCTTCAAGCCTCAGCTTATGGATCAGGAATAGCCAGGGCCACGGCACCCTGTCTCCAGGAAGTGATAGAGGCCAGCGGTACACCCGGAGGCCAGCTGGGAGCAAGCAGCATGCTCTGGTGAGTCTGGCCTTGCAGAGTGGGGGATCCAGCCCTGAGGCCTCTGGTGGGAGCCTTCAGGCCTCAGCTTCAGGATCAGGAACAGCCTAGGCTACTGAACCCAGTCTCGAGGCAGTTCAGGAGGTCAGCTGTGCACGCAGAGACCAGCTGCAAAGAGGAAGCTTGCACTGGTGAGTCTAGCATTGACAACAAGAAACCATGGATTCAACAGTTAAAGAAAATGCAAATGCAAAAAGCTTATAAACTAAAACATCCAGGAAATCCAGGACACAATGAGAAGACCAAACCTAAGGATTATAGGCATAGATGAGAGTGAAGATTTACAACTTAACGGGCCAGCAAATATCTTCAATAAAATTATGGAAGAAAACTTCCCTAACCTAAAGAGAGATGCCCATGAATATACAAGAAGCCTACAGAACTCCAGACTGGACCAGAACAGAAATACTTCCCGTCACATAAAAATCAAAACACAAAATGTACTAAACAAAGAAAGAATATTAAAGGCAGTAAGAGAAAAAGGCCAAGTAACATATAAAGGAAGACCTATCAGAATCACAGGAGACTTTTCACCTGAGACTATGAAGGCTAGAAGATCCTGGGCAGATCTCATGCAGACTCTAAGAGAATAAAAATGCCAGCCAAAACTACTATATCCAGCAAAATTCTCAATCACCATAGGTGAAGAAACTAAGATATTCCCTGACAAAAGCAAATTTACACAATATCTATCTACAAACCCAGCCCTACAAAGAATAATAGGAGGAAAACACCAATACAAGGAGGGAAACTTCACCCTGGAAAAGCAAGATAGTGACCTTTCATCAAACCCAAAAGAAGTTAACCAATCAAATTTAAAAAAATAATGTCAAAAATGACAGGCAGTAACAATCACTATTCCTTAATATCTCTTAACATCAATGGACTCAATGCCCCAATAAAAAGACATAGCCTAACCAACTGGATACATAAACAGGACCCTACATTTTGCTGCTTACAGGAAACACACCTCAGGGTCAAAGACAAACACTACCTTAGAGTAAAAGGCTGGAAGACAATTTTACAAGCAAATGGTCTCAGGAAACAAGCTGGAGTAGCCATTTTAATATCAGATAAAATTGACTTTCAACCCAAAGTCATCAAAAGAGACTCTGAGGGACACTTCTTCCTGGTCAAATGAAAAATACAACAAGAAGAACTCTCAATCCTGAACATCTATGCTCCAAATGCAAGGACACCCTCTTTCGTAAAAGAAACTTTATTAAAGCTCAAAGCACACATTGCACCTAACACAATAATTGTGGGTGACTTCAACACTACACTTTCCTCAATGGACCTATCAGGAAAACAGAAACTAAACAGGGACACAATGAAACTAATTGAAGCTTTGGACCAATTAGATTTAACAGATATATATAGAACATTCTATCCTAAAGCAAAAGAATATACCTTTTTCTCAGCACCTCAGGGTACCTTCTCCAAAATCGAACATATAATGGGTCACAAGACAGACCTCAACAAATATAAGAAGATCGACCTAATCCCATGCCTTCTATCAGATCACTATGGAGTAAAAGTGGTCTTCAATGGCAACAAAAACAACAGAAAACCCACATACACGTGGAAACTGAACAATATTCTACTCAATGATTCCTTGGTCAAGAAAGAAATAAAGAAATTAAAGTCTTTTAGAACACAATGAAAATGAAGACACAGCATACCCAAATCTATGGGACACAATGAAAGCAGTGCTAAGAGGAAAACTCATAGCCCTAAGTGCCTCCAAAAAGAAAATAGAGAGAGCATACACTACCAGCTTAATGATACACCTGAAAGCCCTGGAACAAAAAGAAGCTATTTCACCCAGGAGGAGTAGAAGGCAGGAAATCATCAAACTCAGGGCCGAAAACAAGTAGAAACAAAGAGAACCATACAAAGAATCAACAAAACCAGGAGCTGGTTCTTTGAGAAAATCAACAAGATAGATAAACCCTTAGCCATACTAACCAAAGAGCACAGAGACAGTATCCAGATTAACAAACTGAGAAATGAAAAGGGAGATATAACAATAGAAACTGAGGAAATTTAAAAAATCATTAGATCCTGCTACAAAAGCCTATACTCAACACAACTGGAGAATCTGGAGAAAATGGACAGTTTCCTAGACAGATATCCAACACCAAAGCTAAATCAGGATCAAATAGATCAACTAAACAGTCCCATAACACCTGAAGAAATAAAAAGGTCATAGAAAGTCTCCCAACCAAAAAAAGCATGGGACCAGATCGCTTCAGTGCAGAGTTCTACCAGACCTTCATAGAAGACTTAACACCAATACTCTTCAAACTATTCCACAAAATAGAAACAGAAGGAACTCTACCCAACTCGTTCTGTGAAGCCACAATCACACTGATACCAAAACCACACAAAGATCCAACAAAGAAAGAGAACTTCAGGCCAAATTCTCTTATGAATATTGATGAAAAAATACTTAATAAAATTCTTGCCAACCGAATCCAAGAACACATCAAAACGATCTTCCACCATGATCAAGTAGGCTTCATCCCAGGGATGCAGGGATTGTTCAATATAAGGAAATCCATCAATGCTATCCACTACATAAACAAACTTAAAGGAAAAAAACCATATGATCATCTCATTAGATGCAGAAAAAGCATTTGACAAAATCCAGCTTTCTTTCATGCTAAAAGTATTGGAAAGAACAGGAATTCAAGGCCCATACCTAAACATCGTTAAAGCAATATACAGCAAACTGGTAGCCAACATCAAACTAAATGGAGAGAAACTTGAAGCAATCCCACTAAAATCAGGGACTAGACAAGGCTGTCCTCTCTCTCCATATCTTTTCAATATATTACTTGAAGTTCTAGCTAGAGCAATTAGACAACATAAGGAGGTCAAGGGGATACAAATTGGAAAGGAAGAAGTCAAATTATCACTATTTGCAGATGACATGATAGTCTATTAAGTGACCAGAAAATCTCCACCAGAGAACTCCTACAGCTGATAAACAACTTCAGCAAAGTGGCTGGTTATAAAATCAACTCAAGCAAATCAGTTGCCTTCCTATACTCAAAGGATAAGCAGGCTAAGAAAGAAGTTAGGGAAACGACACCCTTCAAAATAGCCACAAACCATATAAAGTATCTTGGTGTGATTCTAACCAAACAAGTGAAAGATCTATATGACAAGAACTTCAGGTCTCTGAAGAAGGAAATCGAAGAAGACCTCAGAAAATGGAAAAATCTGCCATGCTCGTGGATTGGCAGGATTAATGTAGTTAAAATGGCCATCTTGCCAAAAGCGATCTACAGATTCAATGCAATCCCCATCAAAATCCCAACTTAGTTCTTCACAGAGTTAGAAAAAGCAATTCTCAAATTCATCTGGAATAACAAAAAACCCAGGATAGCTAAAACTATTCTCAACAACAAAAGAAATTCTGGGGGAATCAGTATTCCTGACTTCAAGCAATACTACAGAGCAATAGTGTTAAAAACTGCATGGTATTGGCACAGTGACAGACAAGTGGAAAAATGGAATAGAATTGAAGACCCAGAAATGAATCCACACACCTATGGTCATTTGATCTTTGACAAAGGAGCCAAAAACAACCAGTGGAAAAAAGATAGCCTTTTCAACAAATGGTGCTGGATCAATTGGAGGTCAGCATGCAGAAGAATGCAAATTGATCCATTCTTATCTACATGTACTAAACTTCACTCCATGTGGATCAAGGACCTCCATGTAAAACCAGACACAATGAAACTAATAGAAAAGACACTGGGGAAGAGCTTTGAGGACATGGGCAAAGGGGAAAAGTTACTGAACAGATCACCAATAGCTTATGCTCTAAGATCAAGAATTGACAAATGGGACCCCATAAAATTACAAAGTTTCTGTAAGGCAATGGACACTGCTAAATGGACAAACCGGCACCCATCAAATTGGGAAAGGATATTCACCAAGCCCACTTCTGATACAGGGCTAATATCCAATATATACAAAGAACTCAAGAAGTTAGACCTCAGGGAAACAAATAACCCTATTAAGAAATGGGGTACAGATCTTAACAAAGAATTTTCACCTGAAGAAATTCGGATGGCCGAGAGGCACCTTAAGAAGTGCTCAACATCATCAGTCATTAGGGAAATGCAGATCAAAACAACCCTTAGATTTCACCTTACACCAGTCAGAATGGCTAAGGTCAAAAACTCAGGAGACAGCAGGTGTTGGCGAGGATGTGGAGAAAGAGGAACACTCCTCCACTGCTGGTGGGGCTGTAATATGGTACAACCACTGTGGAAATCAGTCTGGAGGTTCCTCAGAAAACTGGACATGAGACTTCCAAAGGATCCTGCTATACCTCTCCTGGGCATATACCCAAAGGATTCCCCGGCATGCAATAAAGACACATGCTCCATTATGTTCATAGCAGCCTTATTTATAAAAGCCAGAAGCTGGAAAGAACCCAGATGCTCCTCAAAGGAGGAATGGATACAGAAAATGTGGTATATTTACACAATGGAATACTACTCCGCAATTAGAAACAATGAATTCACTAAATTTTTAGGCAAATGGTTTGATCTGGAAAATATCTTCCTAAGTGAGGTAACCCAATCACAAAAGAATACACATGGAATGCAATCTCTGATAAGTGGATATTAACTAGCCCAGAAGCCCTGAATACCAAAGTCACAAATTGCATAACAAATGACTCCCATGAAGAAGTATGGAGAGGGTCCTGATCCTGCAAAGGATTGATCTAGCATGGGAAGGGAATATAAGGACAGAGAAAAAGCAGGGAGGTGATTGGAGAAGGGATGGAGAGAAGAAGGTTTATGGGACATATAGGGAGGGGGGATCCGGGAAAGGGGAAATCATTTTGAATGTAAACAAAGAATATAGAAAATAAAAATATTAAAAAAAATAAAAATAAAATAAAATCAACTCAAGCAAATCAGTTGCCTTCCTATATGCAAAGGATAAGCAGGCTGAGAAGGAAGTTAGGGAAATGACACCCTTCACAATAGCCACAAACAATATGAAGTATCTTGAAGTGACTCTAACCAAACAAGTGAAAGATCTATATGACAAGAACTTCAGGTCTCTGAAGAAGAAAATTGAAGAAAACCTCAGAAAATGGAAAAATTTTCCATGCTCATGGACTGGCAGGATTAATCTTGCCAAAAGCAATCTACAGATTCAATGCAATCCCCATCAAAATCCCAACTCAGTTCTTCACAGAGTTAGAAAAAGCAATTCTCAAATTCATCTGGAATAACAAAAAACTCATAGCTAAAACTATTCTCAACAGTAAAACTATTCTCAACAGTAAAAGAACTTCTGGGGGAACCAGTATCCCAGACTTCAAGCAATACTACAGAGCAATAGTGTTAAAAACTGCATGGTATTGGCACAGTGACAGGCAAGTGGACCAATGGAATAGAATTGAAGACCCAGAAATGAATACATACAACTATTTTCACTTGATCTTTGACAAAGGAGCGGAAAACATCCAGTGGAAAAGATAGCCTTTTCGACAAATGGTGCTGTTTCAACTGGAGGTCAGCATGCAGAAGAATGCGAATTGATCCATTCTTATCTCCTTGTACTAAGCTCAACTCCAAGTGGATCAAGGACCTACACATAAAACCAGACACACTGAAATTAATAGAAAAGAAACTGGGGAAAACCCTTGAGGACATGGGCACAGGGGGAAAATTCCTGAACAGAACAGCAATAGCTTATGCTCTAAGATCAAGAATTAACAAATGGGATCTCATAAAATTACAAAGTTTCTGTAAGGCAAAGGACACTGTCAAAGGACAAATCAGCAACCAACAAATTGGGAAAAGATTTTCACCAACCCTACATCTGATAGAGGGCTAATATCCAATATATACAAAGAACTCAAGAAGTTAGACCCTGGGGAACCAAATAACCGTATTAAAATTTGGGGTACAGAGCTAAACAAAGAATTTTCACCTGAAGAAATCTGGATGGCTGAGAAGCACCTTAAGAAATGCTCAACATCATTAGACATTAGGGAAATGCAAATCAAAACAACCCTGAGATTTCACCTCATGCCAGTCAGAATGGCAAAGGTTAAAAACTCAGGAGACAGCAGGTGTTGGTGAGGATGTGGAGAAAGAGGAACACTCCTCCACTGCTCGTGGGGTTGTAAGATGGTACATCCACTTTGGAAATAAGTCTGGCCATTCCTCAGAAAACTGGACATGACACTTCTGGAGGACCCTGCTATACCTCGCCTGGGCATACACCCAAAGGATTCCCCGGCATGCAATAAAGACACATGCTCCATTATGTTCATAACAGCCTTATTTATAAAAGCCAGAAGCTGGAAAGAACCCAGATGCTCCTCAAAGGAGGAATGGATACAGAAAATGTGGTATATTTACACAATGGAATACTACTTAGCAATTAGAAACAATGAATTCACAAAATTTTTAGGCAAATGGTTTGATCTGGAAAATATCTTCCTAAGTGAGGTAACCCAATCACAAAAGAATACACATGGAATGCAATCTCTGATAAGTGGATATTAATTAGCCCAGAAGTTCTGAATACCCAAGATACAATTAGCATAGCAAATGACTCCTGTGAAGAAGTAAGGAGAGGGTCCTGATCCTAGAAAGGCTTGATCTAGCATTGGAGGGGAGTATCAGGACAGAGAAAAAGGAGAGAGGTGATTGGAGAATGAGTGGAGAGAAGAAGGTTTATGGGACATATGGGGACAGGGAACTGGGAAAGGGGAAATCATTTGGAATGTAAACAAAGAATATAGAAAATAAAAATATATAAATAAAAAAAATCTCAAGAGACAGGTTTTGGCGAGGATGCGGAGAAAGGAACACTCCTCCACTGCTGGTGGGATTGTAAGATGGTACAACAACTCTGGAAATCAGTCTGGCTGTTCCTCAGAAAACTGGGCATGGCACTCTCAGAGGACTGTTATACTACTCCTGGGCATATACCCAGAGGATTCCCCAGCATGCAATAAGGACTCATGCACCACTATGTTCATAGCAGCCTTATTTATAATAGTCAGGAGCTGGAAAGAACCCAGATGGCCCTCAATGGAGGAATGGATATAGAAAATGTGGTATATTTGCACAATGGAATACTACTCAGTAATTAAAAACAATGAATTCATGAAATTTTTAGGCAAATGGTTGGATCTTGAAAATATCATCCTAAGTGAGGTAACCCAATCACAAATACACATGGAATGCAATCACTGATAAGTGGATATTAATTAGTCCAGAAGCTCTGAATACTGAAGACACAATTAGCATAACAAATGATTCACATGAAGAAGGAAGGAGAGGGCCTTGATCCTGGAAAGGCTTAATCCAGCATTGTAGGGGAGTACCAGGACAGAGAAAAGGGAGGGGGTGATTGGAGAATGGGTGGAGAGAAGAGGACTTATGGGACATATAGGGAGGGGGGGACTGGGAAAGGGGAAAGCATTTGGAATGTAAACAAAGAATATAGAAAATAAAAATTAAAAAAAAGAAACAAAAAAGGAGACATAACAACAGAAATGGAAGAAATTCAAAAAATCACCAGATACTAATATAAAAGCCTATACTCAACAAAACTGGAAAATATAGAAGAAATCGATGATTTTCTTGGCAGATGTCACATACGAAAGTTAAATCAAGAACAGGTAAGCTATCTAAACATGTCTGTGTCGAAAAAAAAAAAGAAATAGAATCTCCCAGCCAAAAAAAGCCAAGGACCATATGGATTTAGTGCAGAATTCTATCAGACCTTCAAAGAAGGCCTGTTACCAATTTTCCTCAAACTATTCCATAAAATAGAAAGAAAAGAAACACTACCTAACTTGTTCTATGAAGCCACAATTGCTCTGGTACCTAAACCACACATGGACCCAACCAAAAAAGAGAAGTTCAGACCAATATCACTTATGGATATCAATGCAAAAATACTCAATAAAATTCTAGCAAACTGAATCCAAGAACACATCAAAATGATCATACACCATGATCAAATAGGCTTTATCCCATTGATGCAGGGTTGGTTCAATATACAAAAATCCATCAATGTAATCCACTGCATAAACAAAATAAAAAAAAAACAAATAATCATTTCATTAGATGCTGAGAAAGCATTTGACAAAATCAAAGACCTCGTCTTGTTAAAAAATTTGGAGCGATCAGAATTTCAAGGATTATACCTATACATAATAAAAGCAACTTACTGCAAACCAACAGCCAAAAACAAATTAAATGGAAACATGCTTGAGGCAATCCCACCAAAATCAGGGATAAGACAAGGATGTCTACTCTCCCCATATCTATTCAATATAGTACTCAAAGTACTAGCTAGAACAATAAGCCAACAAAAAGAGATCAAGGGGGATACAAATTGGCAAAGAAGAAATAAAAGTATCACTATTTGCAGATAATATGATAGTATACATAAGCAACCCCAAAAATTTTACCAGAGAATTTCTTCAGCTGATAACTTCAACAAAGTGGCCAGATATAAAATTAACTCTAATAAATCAGAAGACTTCATTTATACAAATGGCAATCAGGCTGAGAAAGAAATTAAGGAAACAACTCTCTTCACAGTAGCTACAAATAATAAAAAAATATCTTGGGGGTAAGTCTAACCAAACAAGTGAATGATCTGTATGACAATAACTTCAATTCTCTCAACAAATAAATAGAAGATCTCAGAAAATGGAGAGATCTCCCTTGTTCATGGATTGGCAGAATTAACATAGTAAAAATGGCCATCCTACCAAAGGCAATCTATAGATTCAATGCAATCCCCATCAAAATCCCAACACAATTCTTCATAGACACAGAAAAATCAATTCTCAAATTCATCTGGAAAGGCAAAAAACCCAGAATAGTGAAAACATTTTTTTTTTTTTGTTTTTCGAGACAGGGTTTCTCTGTCTAGCCCTGGCTGTCCTAGAACTCACTCTGTAGACCAGGCTGGCCTCGAACTCAGAAATCCACCTGCCTCTGCCTCCCAGAGTGCTGGGATTACAGGCATGCACCACCACTGCCCAGCTGTGAAAACAATTCTTAACAATAAAAGAATAACTGGGGGAATTGCCATCCCTGATCTCAAGCTTTACTCCAGAGTAATAGTGGTAAAACTGCATGGTATTGTTACAGAAACAGACATTTAGATCAATGGAATAGAATTGCAGATCCAGAAATGAAACCACACACTTACAGAAACTTGATCTTTGACAAAGAAGTAAAAAATATACAATGGACAAAAGAAATCCTCTTCAATAAATGGAGCTGATCTAACTGGCTGTTTGTAGAAATAAGAAAATAGGGCCATATTCGTCATCTTGCACAAAGCTCAAGTCCAAGTGGATCAAGGAACTTAACATGAAACCAAATACACTGAATCTATAGGGAGACAAAGTGGGAAAGAGCCTTGAACTCATTGGCACAGGGTGACACTTCCTAAACAGAACTCCAATTTCTCAGGCTCTATGATCAAGAATTGATAAATTGGATATCATGAAACTCAAAAGCTTCTATAAGACAAAGGGCATAGTCAATAAGACAAATGGGAAATCTACAGAATAGGAAAAAAGTTCACTAACCCCAAATCCAATAGAGGTCTAATATCCAAAATTTATAAAGAAGTCAAGAAGCTAATGACCAAAAAACAAACAACCTAATCAAAGGTATAGAACTAAACCAAGATTTCATAAGCAAGAGATATCAAATGGCTGAGAAGCACATAAAAATGTTCAAAATCCTTAGTGATCAGAGAAATGCATAGCAAAACGACCCTGCGATTCCACCTTACACCAATCAGAATGGCTAAGATCAAAACCTCAGGTGACACATGTTGGAGAAGATGTGGAGAAAGGAACACTTCTCCATTGCTGGTGGAATTGTAAACTGGTACAACTACCCTGGAAATCAATCTGGAGGTACTTCAGAAAATTGGAAATAGATCTTCCTGAAGACCCAGATATACCACTTTTGGGATTATACCCAAATGTTGCCCCACCATGCCACAGGGGCACGTGTTCCACTATGTTCGTAGCAGCCTTATATGTGATAGTCAGAAACTGAAAACAACCTAGATGTCCAATAACAACAACAAAAAAAATGGATCCAGAAAATGTGGTTTATTTACACAGTGGACCACTACTCAGCTATTAAGAACAAGGACATCCTGAGCTTTTAAGGCAAATGGATGGAACTAAAAAAATATCATCCTCAGTGAGGTAATTCAGACCCAGAGTACATGCATGGTATGTACTCACTAATAAGTGGATATTAGCCAAAAAATGTACAGAATACCTGAGAGCCCAAGTGAGGATATCTCAGTCCCACTTAGGAAAGAGAAGAAAGCAATCACATGTGACACAGGAGGGAGGAACCTGGGAAGGAAAATAGATGGGGTTGAGGATGAGGGATAGAAGGGAACCTGATTGGACATTGGAGAGGGAAAAGTATTAAAGCCCTGAGACCAGCAGAAAGAATGGAAACAGACAACTTGAGAAAATAGGAGGTTGGAGGGACCCTCCAGAGTGCACCAGGGACTCACAGAACTAAAAAGGAGGGACCTTAGATGAAAATGCCTGACAGTGTAGAGAGGGAACTTATAAAGCTTACCTGCATCAAGAAGACAGTGGGAGGGGCATCCCACAGTCATTACTCTGACCCATAATTGTTCCTGTCTGAAAGAGTTACAGGGATGGAAATGGAGAGGATCCTGAGGAATAGAAGGTCTAGGGACAGGCTCAAACTGGGATCTAGCATGAGGGGACATCCCAAGGCCTGACATTATCAGAGGCTATGAAGCGCTCACAAAAAGGGACCTAGCATGACAGCATTCTGGATGATGCAACAAACAGCTGAAAGAGTCAGATGTAGATATTTGCACCCAACCAATGGACAGAAGCAAATGACCCCGCTCTTGAATTAGGGAAAGCTGAATGAAGCTGAGGGTGACCCTGTAGGAGGACCAGCAATCTCAATTAGTCTGGACCTCCAGAATCTCTCAAACAATCGACCAACAAACAGGCAGCATACACCAGATGATATGAGGTCCCCTAGCACAATACAATAGAGGACTGCCAGGTCTATGTTCATTCAGAAATGATGCACCTAACTCTCAAGAGACTTGAGTCCCCAAGGACTTTAGAGGTCAAGTGGGTTTGGGAGTAGGGACATTCACATGGAGACAAGGGGAGGGGAGGAGGCAGGTGATGTGGAACAGTTGGAGGGTGAGGAAGGGTTGGTAGGGTGGGGAATAAAATATGGAGTGTATAAAATAATTAATAAAAATATTTATAAAAAAGGAAAGTGATGGAAAATTGTTCTTGGAGAATTTCATATGATATATTTTGATCATATTAACCATTTCCAAATTTCAGCCCTGATCTGTACCACTTTCCTTATACACTCAACTTCCATTCTTAAAAAATAAATGTATCAAATCCAAATTGTACTATACATGTACTCTTAGGTATGTGGCCATCCATTGTAGCATAGTTGACTCACCAGAAGCACACCCTTAAAAATATGACTCTTCTTCCAATAGCTTCTTAGCTAGGGGCGGGGCTTTATGTATGTTCACCTTCCCTTTCCATGATAGGATTTTATTTGGCTTGAGTTTGGGCAAGAATAATTTCTCATTGTATCCATAGACTCATGTATCTCTTAACCCTTATTGGAGAAGCATAAATATTTTGCAGTAGATGGCAATGAACACAGAAATATCCAATTGGCCAAAAGGAGAGATAAGGAGGCTAAAGAATGAAGAATTAAGAAGAGCTCTAAATGGGACATTTGTATCATATGACACCCTCTTAAGGTCCAGAGATCATCACAGAAGAGGAGGTGTAGAGATCACAAAATCCGGAGCCTGTTCATAACTACAAGAAGATGATGTTTGCTACATAGCATCAAAAGTTGCACATGCCAATCCATAGTAGTTGTAAGAGTAGGCTGTCTTTTAAAACAAGTTAATGTTCAGATACTCTTGCCAAAACCATGTGGGTTCATTTCTGAGTCCAGCATTTCATTTATGTTACCTGCTTTTCTATTACCATGATAAACAGCATGGCCAAGACAACACAGAGAAAGAACAGTTTATTTACCTTATACATCTAGAGGGTTTAAGAGTCCGTGATGGTAGCAAGCAGCAGGCATTATGGCAGGAACAGAGGCTGTATGCTCACATCTTGAACCACAAGCAGGAGGCAACAAGAGCAAATAGGAAATTGCACAAAGATTTTAAACCTGGCCCTGATGATATGCTTTCTCTAGCAAGATCAGATTTCATAAGCATCACCAAACAGCAATACTAGCTAGGGATCAAATATTCAAATGTCAGTGCCTATGGGGGATATTCTCATTTAAACTGCTACACTGTTCATTGGTCTTCATACCTATTTTATGACAATATCACTAAAGCTTTATAGTATAGTTTGAAGCTATATATTGGCATATTTTAGCATTGTGTACTGGAATTTTGATGGGAATTACATTAGAATTTTGGCAATGTTCACAATAATAATTCAGGCCATCCTGGAGCATGGAAAGTCTAACCATCATCTCAGTATTTTAGTTTCTTTTTACAGTGCCTTAAGTATTTCTTGCAGAGGTCTTCCATTTCTCTGGTTATCACTTTTCCTAGGCACTTTATTTTTACAGCTATTGTGAATATGGTACTTTCCTCAATTTGTTTCTCAATCAAGTTCATTATTGGTATATATAGAAGCTACTGAATTTTACTCTGAAGTTTTTATCCTGTTTCTTTACTGACCATGTTTATTATATATAAAGGATGTTTTCTGATAGAGCTTTGGGTTCTGTTAAACATAGAAACATGTCATTTATAAACAGGGATAGTTTGTCTTCTTTATTTACCATGTTTGTCCCTTTAATAATTTTCTTTTGTCATATTATTATAGCTGAGACTTCAAACATTAGATTATAAGAGGATGGTATACGCATGCCAGTGATCCAAAAAAGAAAAAAAAAAAAAAAAAAACAATGCACATGGGAATAAAATCTAACGTCCAACCATAAGATACTAATATATCATCCAAAAGCTCAGTTGAGTTCATGACATACCATGAGATGAAGAATACATATTGAAAAACTATAGTTTCTGATTTTCCTTTAATATAATATTATATACAGAGCTTTGTGTGCCAAGTGCAGTTCTTCCTAACAGTAATAACACTTATTGCTATTTTAAAGAACAGAAAATTTATTTGTTATATATGCCATTTGAAATTAAATTATGCTTAACGATGTTTGTAGAGATTTTAAAATTTTAAAGCTTTTCTGGACAAACTACAGAAAATGACAAAGTGGAGATGGTTGACTATTTCATTGATCATAAATTATAAAAAATAGTGTTATCAATTGAATAGTGAAGCTGAACTTAGAGAAATAGAACTTCCAATAATATAATAGAAGGAGAATATTCTACTTCCAAAATCATATCAATGTATCTAAGATCTCACTATGAGAATCTGAATCCTGCGCCCATGAGGATTTCTTGAAGCACACTAGGTGTGATTTTGTTTCTATGCCAAAACCTTTTTCACAGCATTTTTTATATCTTTATTCCTTAGACAGTAGATGAATGGGTTCAGCATAGGAGTAACCACACTATACAAAACTGAGGCTCTTGCAGTTGACTGTGAGTTTTCTGTTGCAACAGAACTCATGTATAGACCTATTCCTGTGCAATAAAATAAAGAGACAACTGAGAGGTGAGATGCACAGGTGGAAAATGCTTTATACTTCCCTTGAGCTGATGAGATGGCACGTATGCAGGAAAGTATCTCAGAGTAAGAACAGAGAATAGCAATGAGGGACCCAGCTGCCAACAACACAGGTAACAGATACATGACAAGAACCTTAAGGAAGTTGTCTGAACAGACAAGTTGTAATATCTGATTAAGCTCACAGAAAAAGTGATAAATTTTTAATTCTGCACAGAAGGACAACTGTAAAACCATGAAGCCTTGTGATGAGACATGCAGGATATTGACTGTCCAGGATACCAGAACCATTAGCACACAGAGTCTGGGATTCATGACAATTGTGTAATGCAAGGGCTTACAAATGGCAACATATCGGTCATAAGCCATTATGGTAAGTAAAAAGATGTCCAATCCTGAAAAGAATATGAAGGAAAGCATTTGGGTGATGCAGTTTTTATACATTATGAGCTTACAATGTGATTGAAGGTTCACTAGCATCTTTGGTATAGTGGTGGATGAGAAACAGATGTCCACAAGTGATAAGTTGGAGAGGAAGAAATACATGGGTGTGTGCAGGTGAGAGTCTGAAATTGTAAGCAAGATGATGAGCAAGTTCCCAAGCACTGTAACTAGGTACATGGCCAGGAACAGTCCAAAGAGGACAGGCTGCATTCTTGGGTCCTCTGAAATTCCCAGAAGAAGAAATTGTGAAATTTTTGTGTAATTCTTTACATCCATGTGGTTTAAATTACTAAAAATTAGAAACAAAACAGAAAAATGTGGCAATTAGAAACACTATCATATTCTACAGTCAAGACCTAAATTATTTGATTTTTTTATGTAAATCTAGTTTAACATAGTATTTTGTCTACCCATCCATGACGTGGGAATCTTCACTAGTTCTCAGAATTTTCTCAATGAGTTACATATTGACATATTTAAACACTAATCCATGTCTCAATGGGCTTTGTCAAGTTAACACTAAACCTAAACATTTCTAGGGAGAAAAATATTAACTGGAAAAAATGCCTCCATAAAATTGACCTGTGGACAATCTTGATTAATATGGGTGTGCCAACTCCATGTTAGGTATGTGGTACCTCTCTGACCAAGTGGTTATGGTATAAGAAAGATGTCTGAAGCTTAGCAGTTCTGGCTCCAAAGACATAGCAGAATATAAAACCTTTTCAATATCTCTGAAGATGATTTTTACCTATAAGTTCTTGGAAAGTCCTTAAACAAGGATAGTAAGAAGCCAAGGACCAAAGCAACCAAATTCAGCCTCTTGTTATTCCATATGTTCTGCAAAACATATGCATGACATATGGTCACATATTTCTCTGAAGAAATAACACTAGGAAAAATAAGAAAGACACTGAAGGATATGCTAACCTTTTGACCAAAAGTATGAAAGAAGGCAAAGAACATGAAGATTAGTTTGTGGGTGTGGGAGGTGGTAAGTATTTGGGAAACAATAAGATAATAATATACTGTATAAAATTGTAAAAATAAATTTAAAAAAGAGAGTCTTGAAGGGTACAAAAGAGCAGAACTTGTTGCAAGCGAAAAATGATAGGAAACAAAGTACTACCGATGGTGTTGAAACATGAAGATACCACAGTAATGACTCTAGTCAGAAGTGTTTCATTTGCATCTTTATGTGGCTGAAAGGTATTTTGTCATTTGAAATCACAATTTGTTATTTACACATGTCACTTTTTTGTCTCAGCTTTTATAATGTGTGCTTTATTTTTTAATATATTGAGACAGCTTTGTCCTATCATATCTGCTTCTGCCCCCACAGATAGACAAACCAGACAAAGAAATACACATAAAGCACACACATATATGAATGCACACATTTCTTGAAAATAACTAGCAACCCATGATTTTATGATCTCATGTGCTTCTTAGTTTCCTACTAATATCATGTGATTATTGTTCCCATCACACTATAGGCATTTTCCTTGTGTTATTCTAGACTTTTCAGCTTTAGAATATTTGCTCAATCCAATAAGCATATTCAAGATCTGCCTTTTGTTTCATCCAATGTGCATTCCCCTCCCCCAAAGAATGTCCTCTGAAGTTCTTCACTCACCAGAAAACATCTCTTTCATATTAAATTCAATTATGTGTGTAGTTCATCCCTCTGGCATCCCATTGTACAATCATCACTGTGTTCTGTGTCTGAACATTCTGATGCAAGATCTGTGTGAATAAACCTAACCTGATTTGCTTATCTTTGTACTTTCATGGTGATAGTGAATATGTGCATTATATACTATAACAACATAAAAAACTTAAAAAGAAAATTAAAAGTTATGGTATCTAAATAATAACTAGGGATACAAAGTAAAAATGTTCCAAACAATCATGTTAAAGACTTGAATTGTTCATCAAGAATTAAGGAAACATATAATACATTTTATATATGTAGATAGATGATAGACAGACAGACAGACAGACAGACAGACAGATAGATAGATAGATAGATAGATAGATAGATAGATAGATAGATAGATAGATATAAAATGAATAAGCTACAATGATGTTTTAATATTTGGACCCATTGGAGCAGCTTGAAAACTATGCACTGACATTAGTATATTTGGGTATTTCGCACATGATAAGAGCTTATTTTAAAACCTTGAATAATTAAATATATGCTAAAGTTCATAGGTGGACTCAACAAGATGAAAAACTCAGAAGAAAATAGAGATGATTCTCTGAGAAATTGTTTTAATACGAATGACCAAAATACATAGCAACTACAAAAGTACATAAATAATAAACAGAAAATACTTGTTAATGGTCATGTAAGTAGGAAACAGTTATAGAATAATAATAATCAACCCAGAGTGGTACTCCAACTTAGAAATAAATAATGCTCTAACATCTTCATACTACTCACCAAATGCAATGTTTAATTTCTCCTGCCCTTCAATGAACAGCAAATATATTTGATTTGTGTCTTACTTATACAAAGGCATTCCAGCCCCCAATCTTCATTTCTGTTTTAATTGGCTTTTAGTAAAAAATAATCTAATATTGCTGACTTGAAAGCTCACTTCTGATTCTATTGTATCCACTACATACATTAGTGATCTTGAAGGAGCAAGAAAACATCCATAGGCACCTCTCATCCATTCCACCATCTCATATCTGCTTGGCTGGATTGTCTTTCAGTTGACGTTAGTCAAGTGCTCAAGTCTTCTCTCTATCACAATCTTTTCTCTAGTATCTCTCAGACTTACCTGGGTGAGATGTCTAAATAGAAGGTTTCTGTGTGGAACACCAATTTGCCACCCAGAAGGCTAACAGAAGAGACAGACAGGGTGCAATTATTGGCAGAGAGTCAATTATCATACCCTGAAATGTTCAGCATGTTAAAGGAAATAATGATGCCCTGTGCAAATCAAAACTACACATACCAAGGGACAATAGGAGGGGTAGTACTTACAATTTTGCATGTCTTCTCATTATGTACATTTCTGTCTTATTATTCCACAATTCAGCCAAACATTTCCCCATGGGGTGTGCTCTTCACAGGAACCAATTTCCTTCCTTCAGATTCCCTTTCCCCCAAGATGCCTGATTAATGATTGTCTGGTGAATCATTTGTTGATGTTGTTACTTCTCCATGGACTCCCCTGGTGTCCAGAGATCTAAAATTCTAACCAAGCACATAGACCATCAGTTAATGTTTTCTCCAGTTTTTGATTAGTAAACATATCTTTACTGAGCCCCATGTACCCCAAAGACTTCTTTTATGTTTGGTAGATAACCACTGATATATCCATGTTTTAGTATTCTTTTCTACAATTAACTAATCCATGATCCCTTGGTACAAAACTGTGAACTGTACAATGTATGTCTTTATGCTACATTTTACAGAACAATTGCCAATACCAAGTGTGTAACAAAATTAACATTTCCATTTATGTGTGTATTTAAGAAATATTTTGCAACTTAAAATATAATTCTTTGTTTAAATTTATTTTGAGGTAGATAGATAGATAGATAGATAGATAGATAGATAGATAGATAGATATAGATATAGATACAGAGATATAGAGATAGAGATATTAATGAATTTTATTGTTCATTACTCTCTCTCATCTTCTTTCCCCCTCCTACTGCAACTCTTTTCCCCATCAATTCTGCTGCCTATTTTCATGTCTTGTTTTGAATTTTGTACCCTGTGAGTTTAATTAGGACCACTTGCATGAACATAAATTGAGGTTATTTACTGAGGAATGAGAAATGCATCAGTGGTTACATCAATAAAAAATGATATCCCACCAGCACCCATTAACTGCACATATTCCCTTTAGTAAAAGAGGTTCGTAAACCCCTTTCCTATACATGGTGAAATGGTGATGGGCCTGGATAACTACAATTTCAATGAAGCAATGAGTGCAATATCCATCTCATATAGTGAAGACAATGTATGATACCTATCTTCCCCAACCTCTGTCTCTTAAATTCTTTCCACCCCTTCTGCCATTATGTCCCCTGAACCTTCAAAGGAGAAATCTAGAGGTACCATTTAGAGCTGAACAATTCAACATCACTTATTTTTAGAACATCAAAAATAAGTCAGTACATTTATTTATTTTATAGGAGTTTGATATCTTAGTTCCAAAGCATGCATGTGGAGATCATATACCAAAAGACTGTATATCCTACTACAGAGATATTTGCTCATCCATGTTCATTGCTGCTCTATTTATATTATCTGCATAGTGAAAAAATTCTAAATGTCCATCAGTGGATGAAATGGAATATTCATGAAAAATGAAATTATGAAAATCAGAGGCAAATTGATAGAGCTCGAAACACTCATCCTGAGTGAGGTGATTCAGACCTAGAAAGACAAATATAAAATATTTTCTATAGTTTGTGGGTATTATCTTGTACTATTTAGATGTGTGTCTTATTGGGAATTCCAAGAGAAGCCAGAAAATTAGATAAGTGGTCATGGGAAGGGAGGGTTTCAAGAGAGAGGGTTTTTAAAGATGGAAAACTAGAATGAAGTCATATAAAGGAAGAAAGAAATAATGTAAGATGGAGCATCAAATGGAGTGGATGCAGAGTCAGAGTATAAAAATAAAGCCACAAAAATCAGTAGCCCCTATGTTCCCATCAAAATTATACTGAGAGAAGGTTCATGGAAATATTCCTATTTACATTATCTTTAAATATATCTGGGAAAAAATATAACAAAGGAAGTTAAAGACTTCTATAAAGAAAATTGTAAAATTTTGAATAAAGACACTCTAAAACATGAGAACCTCTCATGCTCATGGATTTGTAGAAGTAACATTGTGAAATGGTGATCCTGGGAGGTGGGAACAGCAGTGGCAGCGGCAGCAGCAGCTCCTCCAGCAGAGAAGGCCACCACCAGTGGAACCAAGGCAACAGGGTCCAGGCCGGCCCTGTGCCCACTACCACTGGCCACCACCGGTCAGCCGGGCTGTGAGCAGCAGTGGAGTTACAGCATTTTTCACTGCACTGAAGCCACATTAGACATCTGTCTCCCTCCAGCCAGTTACAAGAGGCTATCCACCATCTTGGCTCCCGGACACCAGAGAGATCTGACAGACACAGGTACACAGACATAGTCCGAGGCTAACATCGCTTGGGTCTAAGCCTGACAGGCATTGGCCTACACGCCCTGGGCCGCTCAGTGGGCCATCTGTGTGCCAACCCAGTCAGCATGTTGTTTTCCCTGCAAACTGTCAGCCATTGGCAGGGGGCACACACCTGGCTACTGCACACCAGAGCGCTCTAGCAGACAAAGCCAGTTAACAGACATAGCCCGAGGCTAACATCGCAGGGGTCTAAGCCTGACAGGCATTGGCCTGCACCCAGGCCCTGTGCTGTTCAGTGGGCCATCTGTGTGCCAATCCAGCCAGGAGATTGTTTACCCTGCAGGCTGTCCAGGCACTTGCAGGGGGCATGCACATTGCGATCTTGGTTGCAGGACACCAGAGTGCTCTAACAGACAAAGCCAGCAGCAGACATAGCCGGAGACGAACATCACTTGGGTCTAAGCCTGACAGGCGCTGGCCTGCACACAGGCCCTGGGCAGCTCAGTGGGTCATCTGTGTGCCAACCCACCCAGAAGGTTGTCTGCCCGGCAGACTGCCCAGCACTTGTAGGGGCACGTGGCACCATCTTGGCTACCTGACATAGCCCAAGGCGAACATTGCTTGGGCCTAAGCCTATCAGTCCTTTGCCTGGACTCAGGGCCTGAGCATCTAGGCTAGACATGTGTGCACCAACCCAATTGGGGGATCAGATGCCCAGCAGAGTGTTCAGCACTCGGAAAAGGTCCCCGCAACATCCACCACCATCACTCACTGAAGGAGCAAACAGGCATCACCTGGTTCACAGAGACAACCTGTGGCAAGGCACACTAGGGCTCCAAGGGCACCCAAGAAGAGAGCAGCACATCAGCAATCTGTGCCAGGGGAAACCCAGCCATCCAGTGTTGCAGAAATACGCTTACAGTCTAACAGGAGGCTCAAACACCAGCCAGTGACAAGACCAACTAACGCCAGAGATAACAAGATGGCAAAAGGCAAATGTAGGAACACTACTTAAAGAAACCTAGGCAATATGGCGGGGTCTGAACCCAACTCTCCAACAACACCAAGTCCTAGATACCCCAACACACCAGAAAAACAAGATTTTCATTTAAAATCACTGGTCCTGATGCTGCTAGAGGAACACAAAAAGGACATAAATAAATCTCTTAAAGAAATACAGGGGAACATGAATAAGTTAGAAACCCGTATAATGGAAACACAAAAAAAATTTTTTAAAGAATTTCAGGAGAAGAAGGCTCAAGAGATAGAAGCCAATAAAGAAGAAACGCAAAAAAAAAAAAAAAAAAAAAAAAAAAAAAAAAAAAAAAAAAAAAAAAAACCACCTTAAAGAAATGCAGGAGAAAATGAGTCAAATGGTTAAAGAATTAAAGGAAAACACAAACAAGCAAATGAAAGAACTGAGCAAAACCATCCTGGATCTAAAAACAGAAGTAGAAACAACTAAGAAATAACAAAGGGAGACAACTTTGGAGATAGAAAACCTTGGGAAGAAATCAGGGGACATAGATGCAAATATCAACAACAGAATACAAGAGATGGAAGAAAGAATCTCAGATGCCGAAGATACCATAGAAACCATGGACTCAACGGTCAAAGAAAATGAAAAATGCAAAAAGCTTGTAACCCAGAACATCCAGGAAATCCAGGATACAATGAGAAGACCAAACCTAAGGATTATAGGTATAGATGAGAGTGAAGATTTACAACTGAAAGGGCCAGCAAATATCTTCAACAAAATTATGGAAGAAAACTTCCCTAACCTAAAGAGAGAAATGCCAATGAATATACAAGAAGCCTACAGAACTCTAAACAGACTGGACCAGAGCAGAAATACCTCCTGTCACATAATAATGAAAACCCCAATGTACTAAACAAAGAAAGAATATTGAAGGCAGTAAGAGAAAAAGGCCAAGTAACATATAGAGGAAGACCTATCAAAATTACACCAGACTTCTCACCAGAGACCATGAAACCTAGAAGATCCTGGGCGGATCTCATGGACACTCTAAGAGAACACAAATGTCAGCCAAGGCTACTATACCCAGCAAAACTCTCAATCACCATAGATGGAGAAACCAAGATATTCCATGACAAAACCAAATTTACACAAAATTTTTCCACAAACCCAGCCCTACAAAGAATAACAGGAGGAAAATTCCAATACAAGGAAGGAAACTACACCCTGGAAAAAGCAAGATAGTAACCTTCTTTCATCAAACCCAAAAGAAGATGACCACTCAAATATAAAAGATAACATCAAAAATGACAGGAAGTAATAATCACTATTCCTTAATATCTCTTAACATAAATCGACTCAATTCCCCAATAAAAAACCATAGACTAACATACTGGATAAAGAAACAAGACCCTACATTTTGCTTCATACAGGAAACACACCTCAGTGTCAAAGACAAAAACTACCTTAGAGTAAAAGGCTGAAAGACAATTTTACAAGCCAATGGTCTCAGAAAATGAGCCAGAAGTAGCCATTCTTTTTTTTTGTTTTAATTTTTTATTTGATATATTCTTTATTTACATTTCAAATGATTTCCCCTTTTCTGGCTCCCCACTCCCTGAAAGTCCCATAAGCCCTCTTCCCTCCCCCTGCTCCCCCATCTACCCCTTCCCACTTCCCTGTTCTGGTATTCCCCTGTACTGCTGCACTGAGTCTTTCCAGAACCAGGGGCCATTCCTCCATTATTCTTGGACATCATTTAATATGTGGGTTGTGTCTTGGGTATTCAAAGTTTCTAGGCAATCATGGTATGCGCTCACTGATAAGTGGATATTAGCCTAGAAATGGAGTATTATTCTAATATCAGATAAAATTAACGTTCAACCTAAAGTCATCAAAAGAGACACCGAAGGACATTTCTTACTGGCCAAGGAAAAAAATCAACCAAGACTCTCAATTCTGAAAATCTATGTGCCAAATGCAGGGGCACCCTCATTCGTAAAAGAAAGTTTACTAAAGCTCAAAGCACACATTGCACCTAACACAATAATTGTGGGTGACTTCAACACTCCACTCTCCTCAATGGACCAATCAGGAAAACAGGATCTAAACAGGGACAGAGTAAAACTAATTGAAGCTTTGGACCAATTGGATTTAACTGATGTTTATAGAACATTTCACCCTAAAGCAAAAGAATATACCTTTTTCTCAGCACCTCATGGTACCTTCTCCAAAATCAATGATATAATTGGTCACAAGACAGACCTCAACAAATACAAGAAGATCAAACTAATCCCATGCCTCCTATCAGATCACTATGGTATAAGAGTCGTTTTCAATAGCAACAAAAACAACAGAAAGCCCACATACACATGGAGGCTGAACAATACACTACTCAATGACACCTTGGCCAAAGAAGAAATAAAGAACGAAATCAGAGACTTTTTAGAATTTAATGAAAATGAAAGCACAACATACCCAAATCTTTGGGACACAATGAAAGCAGTGCTAAAAGAAAAACTCAAAGCCCTGACTGCCTCCAAAAAGAAATGGGAGAGAGCATACACTAGCAGCTTAATGGCACACATGAAAGCTCTGGAACAAAAAGAAGCTACTTCAGCCAGAAGGAGAAGAAGACAAGAAATCATCAAACTCCGGGACGAAATCAATCAAGTGGAAACAAAGAGAACCATACAAAGAATCAACAAGTCTAGGAGCTGGTTCTTTGAGAAAATCAACAAGATAGATAAACCCTTAGCCAGACTGACCAAAGGGCACAGAGACAGTATCCAAGTTAACAAAATTAGAAATGAAAAGGGGGATATAACAACAGAAACTGAGGAAATTAAAAAAAATCATCAGACCCTACTACAAAAGCCTATACTCAACACAACTGGAGAATCTGGAGGAACTGGACAATTTCCTAGACAGATACCAAATACCAAAATTATATCAGGACCATATGGGTCATCTAGACAGTCCCATAACCCCTAAAGAAATAGAATGGGACATAGAAAGTCTTCCAACCAAAAAAAGCACAGGACCAGATTGTTTCAGTACAGAATTCTATCAGACCTTCAAAGAAGACCTAACACAAATATTTTTCAAACTGTTCCACAAAATAAAAACAGAAGGAACACTACCGAGCTCCTACAGAGCCACAATTATGCTGATACCAAAAGTTCACAAAGATCCAACAAAGAAAGAGAACTTCCGACCAATTTCCCCTATGAATATAGATGCAAAAACACTCAATAAAATTCTTGCCAATCAAATCCAAGAACACATCAAAATAATCATCCACCATGATCAAGTAGGCTTTGTCCCAGGGATGCAGGGACAGTTCAATATATGAAAATCCATCAATGCAATCCACTACATAAAAAAAAAAAAAAAAAAAAAAAAAAAAAACTCAAAGAAAAAAACTACATGGTCATTTTTTTTGCCTTTTTTTTTTACTTTTATTTATTTTTTAATTTATTAATATATTTATTTACATTTCAAATGATTTCCCCTTTTCTGGACCGCCACTCCCCGAAAGTCCCATCAGTCCCCTTCCCTCCCCCTGTTTTCCCACCCAACCCTTCCCGCTTCCCTGTTCTGATTTTGTTGTATACTGCTTCACTGAGTCTTTCCAGAACAAGGGGCCACTCCTCCATTCTTCTTGTACCTCATTTGATGTGTGGATTATGTTTTGGGTATTCCAGTTTTCTAGGTTAATATCCACTTATTAGTGAGTGCATACCATGATTCATCTTTTGAGTCTGGGCTACCTCACTAGTATGATGTTCTCCAGCTCCATCCATTTGCCTAAGAATTTCATGAACTCATTGTTTCTAATAGCTGAATAGTACTCCATTGTGTATATATACCACATTTTTTTGCATCCACTCTTCTGTTGAGGGATACCTGGGTTCTTTCCAACTTCTGGAAATTATAAATAGGGCTGCTATGAAAATAGTAGAACATGTATCCTTATTACATGCTGGGGAATCTTTTGGGTATATGCCCAGGAGTGGTACAGCAGGATCTTCTGGAAGTGAGATGCCCAGTTTTCTGAGGAACCACCAGACTGATTTCCAGAGTGGTTGTACCAATTTGCAACCCCACCAGCAGTGGAGGAGTGTTCCTCTTTCTCCACATCCTTGCCAACACATGCTGTCTCCTGAGTTTTTAATCTTAGCCATTCTGACTGGTGTAAGGTGAAATCTCAGGGTTGTTTTGATTTGCATTTCCCTAATGACTAATGAAGTTGAGCATTTTTTAAAATGTTTCTCCGCCATCCAAAATTCTTCAGGTGAGAATTCTTTGTTTAACTCTGTACCACATTTTTTAATACGGTTGTTTGGTTTTCTGGAGTCTAACTTCTTGAGTTCTTTATATATATTGGATATTAGCCCTCCATCTGATGTAGGATTGGTGAAGATCATTTCCCAATTTGTTGGTTGCCGATCTGTCCTTTTGATGGTGGCCTTTGCCTTACAGAAACTTTGTAATTTTATGAGGTCCCATTTGTCAATTCTTGCTCTTAGAGCATACGCTATTGGTGTTCTGTTCAGAAAGTTTCTCCCTGTACTGATGTCCTCTAGGGTCTTCCCCAGTTTCTTTTCTATTAACTTCAGAGTGTCTGGCTTTATTTGGAGGTCCTTGATCCATTTGGATTTGAGCTTAGTACAAGGAGACAAGGATGGATCAATTAGAATTCTTCTGCATGCTGACCTCCAGTTGAACCAGCACCATTTGTTGAAAAAGCTATCTTTTTTCCATTGGATGTTTTCAGCCACTTTGTCGAGGATCAAGTGTGTGGGTTCATTTCTGGATCTTCAATCCTGTTCCATTGACCTGCCTGCCTGTCACTGTACCAACACCATGCAGTTTTTAAAACTATTGCTCTGTAGTATTCATTGAGGTCAGGGATACTGATTCCCTCAGAATTTCTTTTGTTGCTGAGAATAGTTTTAGCTATCCTGGGTTTTTTGTTATTCCAGATGAATTTGATAATTGCTCTTTCTAACTCTGTGAAGAATTGAGTTGGGATTTTGATTGCTATTGCATTGAATCTGTATATTGCTTTTGGCAAAATGGCCATTTTAACTATATTGTTTCTACCGATCCATGAGCATGGCAGGTTTTCCCATTTTTTGAGGTCTACTTCCATTTCCTTCTTTAGAGTCTTGAAGTTCTTGTCATACAGATCTTTCAAATGTTTGGTAAGAGTCACCCCAAGATACTTTATACTATTTGTGGCTATTGTGAAGGGGGTCATTTCCCTAATTTCTTTCTCAGCCTGCTTATCCTTTGAGTATAGGAAGGCCACTGATTTGCTTGAGTTGATTTTATAACCTGCCACTTTGCTGAAGTTCTTTATCAGCTGTAGGAGTTCTCTAGTGGAGTTTTTTGGGTCACTTAGGTAGACTATCATGTCATCTGAAAATAATAATAGTTTGACTTCTTCCTTTCCAATTTGTATACCTTTGACCTCCTTATGTTGTCGAATTGTCCGAGCTAGTACCTCAAGTACAATATTGAAAAGATAAGGAGAAAGGGGGCAGCCCTGTCTAGTCCCTGATTTTAGAGGGATTGCTTCAAGTTTCTCTCCATTTAGTTTGATGCTGGCTACCGGTTTACTATATATTGCTCTAACGATGTTTATGTATGGGCCTTGAATTCCTGTTCTTTCCAAGACTTTAAGCATGAAAGGATGCTGAATTTTGTCCAGTGCTTTTTCAGCATCCAATGAAATGACCATGTGGTTTTTTTCTTTGAGTTTGTTTATGTAGTGGATTGCATTGATGGATTTCCGTATTTGAACCAACCATGCATCCCTGGGATAAAGCCTACTTGATCATGGTGGATGATCGTTTTGATGTGTTCTTGGATTCGATTGGCAAGAATTTTATTGAGTATTTTTGCATCGATGTTCATAAGGGAGATTGGTCTGAAGTTTTCTTTCTTTGTTGGATCTTTGTGTGGTTTTGGTATCAGCATAATTGTGGCTTCATAGAAGGAATTGGGTAGGGTTCCTTCTGTTTCTATTTTGTGGAATAGTTTGAAGAGTATTGGTGTTAGGTCTTCTTTGAAGGTCTGATAATATTCTGCACTGAAACCATCTGGTCCTGTGCTTTTTTTGGTTGGAAGACTTTCTATGACCCCTTCTATTTCTTTAGGAGTTATGGGACTGTTTAGATGATCTATTTGGTCCTGATTTAATTTTGGTATTTGGTATCTGTCTAGGAAATTGTACATTTCCTCCAGATTCTCCAGTTGTGTTGAGTATAGGCTTTTGTAGTAGGATCTAATGATTTTTTGGATTTCCTCAGTTTCTGTTGTAATATCTCCCTTTTCATTTCTAATTTTGTTGATTTGGATACTTTCTCTGTGGCCTTTGGTCAGTCTGGCTAAGGGTTTATCTATCTTGTTGATTTTCTCAAAGAACCTGCTCCTGGACTTGTTGATTCTTTGTATGGTTCTCTTTGTTTCCACTTGATTGATTTCATCCATGAGTCTGATGATTTCCTGTCTTCTACTCCTACTGGGTGAAATAGCTTCTTTTTGTTCCAGGGCTTTCAGGTGTGTCACTAAGCTGCTAGTGTATGCTCTCTCCATTTTCTTTTTAGAGGCACTCTGGGCTATGAGTTTTCCTCTTAGCACTGCTTTCATTGTGTCCCAAAGATTTGGGTATGTTGTGCCTTCATTTTCATTAAATTCTAAAAAGTCTCTGATTTCTTTCTTTATTTCTTCTTTGGCCAAGGTGTCATTGAGTAGAGTATTGTTCAGCCTCCATGTGTATGTGGGCTTTCTGTTGTTTTTGTTGCTATTGAAGACCACTCTTACACAATAGTGATCTGATAGGAGGCATGGGATTAGTTCGATCTTCTTGTATTTGTTGAGGTCTTTCTTGTGACCAATTATATGGTCAATTTTGGAGAAGGTACCATGAGGTGCTGAGAAAAAGGTATATTCTTTTGCTTTAGGGTGAAATGTTCTATAAATATCCATCAAATCCAATTGGTCTAAAGCTTCAATTAGTTTTACTGTGTCCCTATTTAGTTTCTGTTTTCCTGATCGGTCCATTGAGGATAGTGGAGTGTGGAAGTCCCCCACAATTGTTGTGTTAGGTGCAATGTGTGCTTTGAGCTTTAGTAAAGTTTCCTTTATGAATGAGGGTGCCCTTGTATTTGGAGCATAGATGTTCAGAATTAAAAGTTCTTCTTGGTGGATTTTTCCTTTGACCAGCAAGAAGTGTCCCTCAGTGTCTCTTTTGATGACTTTAGGTTGAAAGTCGATTTTATCTGATATTAGAATGGCTACTCTGGCTCGTTTCCCAAGACCATTGGTTTGTAAAATTGTCTTCCAGCCTTTTACTCTAAGGTAGTTTTTGTCTTTGACATTTAGATGTGTTTCCTGTATGCAGCAAAATGTAGGGTCCTGTTTCCTTATCCAGTCTGCTAGTCTATGTCTTTTTATTGGGGAATTGAGACCATTGATGTTAAGAGATATTAAGGAATAGAGATTATTACTTCCTGTCATTTTTGATGTTATTTTTATATTTGAGTGATTATCTTCTTTTGGGTTTGATGAAGGAAGGTTACTATCTTACTTTTTCCAGGGTGTAGTTTCCCTCCTTGTATTGGAGTTTTCCTCCTATTATTCTTTGCAGAGCTGGGTTTGTGGAAAGATACTGTGTAAATTTGGTTTTGTCATGGAATGTCTTGGTTTCTCCATCTATTATGATTGAGAGTTTTGCTGGGTATAGTAGTCTTGGCTGACATTTGTGTTCTCTTAGAGTCTGCATGAGATCTGCCCATGATCTTCTAGCTTTCATGGTCTCTGGTGAGAAGTCTGGTGTGATTCTGATAGGTCTTCCTTTATATGTTACTTGGCCTTTTTCTCTTACTGCCTTTAATATTCTTTCTTTGTTTAGTGCATTTAGGGTTTTAATTATTATGTGGCTAGAGGTATTTCTGCTCAGATACACTCTGTTTGGAGTTCTGTAGGCTTCTTGTATATTCATAGGTATCTCTCTCTTTAAGTTGGGAAAGTTTTCTTCCATAATTTTGTTAAAGATATTTGCTGGTCCTTTCAGCTGTAAATCTTCACTCTCATCTATACCTATAATCCTTAGGTTTGGTCTTCTCATTGTATCCTGGAATTCCTGGATATTCTGGGATACCAGCTTTTTGCATTTTGCATTTTCTTTGACTGTTGTGTCAATGTTTTCTATGGTATCTTCGGCATCTGAAATTCTTTCTCCTATCTCTTGTATTCTGTTGTTTATATTTGCATCTATGGCCCTTGATTTCTTCTCAAGGTTTTCTATCTCCAAAGTTGTCTCCCTTTGTGATTTCTTAGTTGTTTCTACTTCTGTTTTTAGATCCAGGATGGTTTTGCTCAGTTCCATCATTTGTTTGTTTGTGCTTTCCTGTAATTCTTTAAGAGATTTTTGTGTTTCCTCTTTCATGACTTCTGCCTCTTGACTTAAGTTCTCCTGCATTTCTTTAAGTTTTTTTTTGTTTTTGTTTGTTTGTTTGTTGTTGTTGTTGTTGTTGTTTGCATTTCTTCTTTATTGCCTTCTGTCTCTTGAGCCTTATTCTCCTGCATTTCTTTAAGTGATTTTTCTGTTTCCATTATAGGGGTTTCTAGCTTATTCATGTTCCCCTGTATTTCTTTAAAAGATTCATTTATGTCCTTTTTGTGTTCTTCTAGCAGCATCATGATCAGTGATTTTAAGTCCAAATCTTGTTTCTCTGGTGTGTTGGCATAACCAGGACTTGCTGATGTTGGAGAGTTTGGTTCAGATGCTGCCATATTGCCTAGATTTCTGTTAGTAGTGTTCCTGTGTTTGCCCTTTGCCATCTTATTCTCTGGAGTTAGTTGGTCTTGTCCCTGGCTGGTGTTTGGGCCTCCTGAGGAGCTCTGGGGCTATTACTGCAACACTATATGGCTGGGTTACCCCTGTAGCTGATTGCTGATGTGCTGTCTTCCTTTTGGGTGCCCTTGCATCGCTAGTGTGCTTTGCCCCAGATTGTGTCTGTGAACCAGATGGGGCCGGTTTGCACCTTCAGGGAGTTCTGATGGTGTATGCTGCCGGGACCTTTTCCACCTGCTGATCACTCTGCTGGGCAGCCGATCTCCCAACCTGGTTGGTGCACACAAGGCTAGTCTGGCTGCTCAGGCCCTGGGTCCAGGTAGAAGCCTGGGAGGCCAAGGTCCGAGCAAAGTTCCCCTTGGGCTATGACTTTTTTTTTTAAATTTTTTTATTTGATATAATTTATTTACATTTCAAATGGTTTCCCCTTTTCTAGCCCCCAACTCCCTGAAAGTCCCTTAAGCCCCCTTCTCTTCCCCTGTCCTCCCACCCACCCCTTCCCACTTCCCCGTTCTGGTTTTGCCGAATACTGCTTTACTGAGTCTTTCCAGAACCAGGGCCACTCCTCCTTTCTTCTTGTACCTCATTTGATGTGTGGATTATGTTTTGGGTATTCCAGTTTTCTAGGTTAATATCCACTTATTAGTGAGTGCATACCATGATTCACCTTTTGAGTCTGGGTTACCTCACTTAGTATGATGTTCTCTAGCTCCATCCATTTGCCTAAGAATTTCATGAATTCATTGTTTCTAATGGCTGAATAGTACTCCATTGTGTAGATATACCACATTTTTTGCATCCACTCTTCTGTTGAGGGATACCTGGGTTCTTTCCAACATCTGGCAATTATAAATAGGGCTGCTATGAACATAGTAGAGCATGTATCCTTATTACATGGTGGGGAATCCTCTGGGTATATGCCCAGAAGTGGTATAGCAGGATCTTCTGGAAGTGAGATGCCCAGTTTTCGGAGGAACCGCCAGACTGATTTCCAGAGTGGTTGTACCAATTTGCAACCCCACCAGCAGTGGAGGAGTGTTCCTCTTTCTCCACACCCTCTCCAACACCTTCTGTCTCCTGAATTTTTAATCTTAGCCATTCTGACTGGTGTAAGGTGAAATCTCAGGGTTGTTTTGATTTGCATTTCCCTAATGACTAATGAAATTGAGCATTTTTTAAGATGCTTCTCTGCCATCCGAAGTTCTTCAGGTGAGAATTCTTTGTTTAATTTTGTACCCCATTTTTAATAGGGTTTTTCGGTTTTCTGGAGTCTAACTTCTTGAGTTCTTTATATATATTGGATATTAGCCCTCTTTCTGATGTAGGATTGCTGAAGATCTTTTCCCAATTTGTTGGTTGCCGATTTGTCCTCTTGATGGTGTCCTTTGCCTTACAGAAACTTTGTAATTTTATGAGGTCCCATTTGTCAATTCTTGCTCTTAGAGCATACGCTATTGGTGTTCTGTTCAGAAAGTTTCTCCCTGTACTGATGTCCTCAAGGGTCTTCCCCAGTTTCTTTTCTATTAGCTTCAGAGTGTCTGGCTTTATGTGGAGGTCCTTGATCCATTTGGATTTGAGCTTAGTACAAGGAGACAAGGATGGATCAATTCGCATTCTTCTGCATTCTGACCTCCAGTTGAACCAGCACCATTTGTTGAAAAGGCTATCTTTTTTCCATTGGATGTTTTCATCCACTTTGTCGAGGATCAAGTGGCCATAGGTGTGTGGGTTCATTTCTGGATCTTCAATCCTGTTCCATTGATCCGCCTGCCTGTCACTGTACCAATACCATGCAGTTTTTAACACTATTGCTCTGTAGTATTGCTTGAGGTCAGGGATACTGATTCCCCCAGAATTTCTTTTGTTGCTGAGAATAGTTTTAGCCATCCTGGGTTTTTTGTTATTCCAGATGAATTTGATAATTGCTCTTTCTAACTCTGTGAAGAATTGTGTTGGGATTTTGATGGGTATTGCATTGAATCTGTATATTGCTTTTGGCAATATGGCCATTTTAACAATATTGTTTCTACCGATCCATGAGCATGGGAGGTTTTCCCATTTTTTGAGGTCTTCTTCCATTTCCTTCTTCAGAGTCTTGAAGTGACTGTTAATTGGGTCTGTCAGGTGGCCAGGATGGCAGGTGTGTGTGCTCATGCTCCCTGAAAGTGCAGGGAGAGTCTGCTGGGCTAACAACCTCCTGGGCGGGTTAACACACAGATGGCCCACCAAACCGCCCAGTTCTTGAGGTCAGTCCAGGGCCTGTTGGGGCGTAGACACCCGCTTTGTTAGCCTCAGGCTATGCCTGTTACGGCTTTGCCTGCTAGAGCTCTCTGGCGTCCTGTAGGCAAATTGGCGGCATGCGTGCCGGCGCGAGCAAAAAAACCTCCTGGCTGGGTTGGCACCCCGATGGCCCCCCAAACAGCCCAGGGCCTGGGTGCAGGCCAACGCCCGTCGGGCTTAGACCCCTGCGATGTTGGCCTCAGGTTATGTATGTGTACCTCAGTCTGTCCGATCTCTCTGGTGTCTGAAACCAAGATGGATGAGTCCTACATGGTCATTTCATTGGATGCTGAAAAAGCATTTGACAAAATTCAGCATCCTTTCATGCTTAAAGTCTTGGGAAGAACAGGAATTCAAGTCCCATACCTAAACATAGTACAGCAAACCAGTAATCAGCATCAAACAAAATGGAGAGAAACTTGAAACAATACAACTAAAATCAGGGACTAGACAAGGCTGTCCGCTCTCTCCTTATCTTTTCAATATTGTACTTGAGGTACTAGCTCAGGCTATTAGACAACATAAGGAGGTCAAAGGGATACAAATTGGAAAGTATGAAGTCAAACTATCACTATTGCAGATGATATGATAGTCTACCTAAGTGACCCTAAAAAAAACTCCACCAGAGAACTCCTACCGCTGATAAAGAACTTCAGCAAAGTGGCAGGGTATAAAATCAACTCAAGCAAATCAGTAGCCTTTCTATCCTCAAAGGATAAGCAGGCTGTGAAAGAAATTAGGGAAACAACACCCTTCACAATAGCCACAAACAATATAAAGCACCTTGGTGTGACTCTGACTAAACAAGTGAAAGATCTGTATGACAAGAACTTCAAGTTTCTGAAGAAGGAAATGGAAGAAGACCTCAGAAAATGGGTAAATCTCCAATGCTCATGGATCAGCAGGATTAATATAGTTAAAAATGGCCATTTTGCCAAAAGCAATATACAGATTCAATGCAATACTCATCAAAATACCAACTCAGCTCTTCATAGAGTTAGAAAGAGCAATTCTCAAATTCATCTGGAATAACAAAAAACCCAGGATAGCTAAAACTATTTTCAACAACAAAAGAAATTCTGGGGAAATCAGTATCCCTGACCTCAAGCAATACTACAGAGCAATAGTGTTAAAAACTGCATGGTATTGGTACAGTGACAGGCAGGAGGATCAATGGAATAGGATTGAAGATCCAGAAATGAACCCACACACCTATGGCCACTTGATCCTAGACAAAGGGGCTGAAAACATTCAGTGATAAAAAGATACCCTTTTAAACAAATGGTGCTGGTTCAACTGGAGGTTAGCATACAGAAGAATGCAAATTGATCCATCCTTATCTCCTTGTCGTAAGCTCAACTCCAAATGGATCAAGGACATCCACATAAAGCCAGACACTCTAAATAGAAAAGAAACTGGGGAAGACCTTTGAGGACATCGGTACAGGAGGAAAGTTCCTGACGAGAACACCAATAGCTTATGCTCTAAGATAAAGAATTGACAAATGGGACCTCATAAAATTACAAAGTTTCTGTAAGGCAAAGGACACCATCAAAAGGACAAATTGGCAACCAACAAATTGGGGCAAGATCTTCACCAACCCTACATCAGACAGAGGGATAATATCTAATATATACACAGAACTCTAGAAGTTAGACCCCAGAAAACCAAATAATCCTATTAAAAACTGGGGTACAGAGATAAACAAAGAATTTTCACCTGAAGAACTTCGGATAGCTGAGAAGCATCTTAAAAAATGCTCAACATCATTAGTCATTAGGGAAATGTAAATCAAAATAAACCTGAGATTTCACATTACATCAGTCAGAATGGTTTAGATTAAAAACTCAGCAGATAGCAGGTATTGGCGAGGATGTGGATAAAGAGGAACACTCCTCCACTGTTGGTGGGGTTGAAAATTGGTACAATCACTCTGGAAATCAGTCTGGCAGTTCCTCAGAAAACTGGGCACGTCACTTCTGGAGGATCCTGCTATACCACTCCTGGGCATATACCCAGAGGATTCCCCAGCATGTAATAAGGATATGTGTTCCACTATGTTCATAGAAGCCCTATTTATAATAGCCAGAAGCTGGAAAGAACCCAGGTATCCCTCAATGGAGAAATGGATACAAAAAAATGTTGTATATATACACAATGGAGTACTATTCAGCCATTAGAAACAATGAATTTATGAAATTCTTAGATAAATGGATAGAGCTGGAGAACATCATACTAAGTGAGGTAACCCAGTCTTAAAAGATCAATCATGGTATGCACTCACTAATAAGTGGATATTAGCCTAGAAAATTGGAATACCCAAAACATAATCCACACATCAAATGATGTCCAAGAAGAATGGAGGAGTGGCCCCTGATTATGGAAAGACTCAGTTGAGAAGACTCAGTCAAGCAGTCCCCAGAACAGGGAAGTGGGAAAGGTTGGATGGCAGAACAGGGCAAGAAAAGAGGGCTTATGGGACTTTTGGGGAGTGGGAAGCCAGAAAAGGGAAAATCATTTGAAATGTAAATAAAAATATATAGAATAAAAGAAAAAAGAAAAAAAAAGAAATGGTGATCCTATCAAAAGCAATTTACAGATTCAATGCAACCCATATCAAAATCCCCATAACATTTTTCACTAAAACATCAAAAATATCTTGAAATTTATATGAAGCACATAAGACCCTAGGGAGATAAAGAAAACGTGACAAAAATGATCAAGACTAAAGGGTTTACCATATCAGATCTCAAGGTGTATTACAGAGCAATAGTAATTTTAAAAAGCATAATACTGCTATATAAACAGACATGTAGACCAATGGAACAAAATAGAAGGTCAAAACATGAATGTATAAAAATAGTCATCAAAAGTGCACATTGGAGAAAAGAAAGCATCAGCATCAGTGGTGTTGGGGCAAAACTGGATGTACATATGTAGAATGAAATATGGCCTATATCTTTCAGCCTGCAAAAACAAACATACATGAAAACCAACAACAACAACAAAAATAACAACAAACCAACTCCAATTGGATCAAATATCTCAATTTGAAATCTGAAATACTGAAACATTAAGAAGACAAAATGGGGAGTATTCTATAAAATATAGGTGTAAGAGAGGACTTTCTGAATGGACCCAATTCACTCAGGAATAAAGGTTAATAGTTGACAAATGCCTATGCATAAAATTAAACGGTTTCTGTATAGCAAAAAATAAAATAAAATCAGTTGAGTGAAGCCTACTGCATTGGGGGTGGCGTGTAATGCCTAACAGCTAAATTTAAGATAGAGGATTAATATCAAGACTATACAACATACTCAAAAAAATACAGCATCAAGAAAACAAATGATATGATTAGGCAGTGGATTTTTATTACACCTTGTACCAGAGCCCAGCCCAATAAGTATATCTCTTACCCATCATCAAAGAGTTTTCTTTTTGCAGATGATGATCATTACAAATAGATACAACTGGTCCAAATGCAGAAAGCACTGACTGTAGGTTAGTCAACACTAATTAATATTTATACAATGCAACCCTCACACCTAAGGTTCAGGGAACATCTCAGAAGAGGGGACAGAAACATTTTAATAGCCAGGAATCCAGAAAGTTTGCTATGAGATTGTGCCTCATAGAAATAGCATCCATTATAGCAGCATAGGGAACCTGCATCCATGAAACCTCAACACTATGGCTGCCCAAACAAGATATAAACAAGATGACACCCAATAGACCTGTTAATGTGTAAGAGGGAAATTTTATGGGGCCCCATCCAGAGATGAAGACCTAGTCAATTAATGACTGCTAAGAAAGGTAGAATTAATCTTCCCCAGGGATGACTCCCTCCCTTCAATTAGTTATCCAGTACCAAGTGGCCAATCCTAAAAACATACAAGTAACCATAAAGGGAAACATCAGGTGGCATGTATATATTTATGTACATATATAAATACTTTGTATACACATATACTAATAATCAAAAAGAAAAAGAGTGTATGAATTTGAAAGAGAGTAAGGAAGTGATACAGGATATGAGAATAGTTGGAGTGAAGAAATAAAGAAAAAATATTTACTTATATTTTAAACATTTTACTTATATTTTAAAAATATTTAAAAAAATAAAAACATTAGAAAGAAAGAGAGTGAGGGAGGGAGGGGAAAAGAAAGGAAGAAAGGAAGAAAGGAAGGAAGGATGAAAGGAAGGAAAGAAGGAAGGAGCAAAGGAAGAAAGGAAGGAAGGAAGGAAGGAAGGAAGGAAGGAAGGAAGGAAGGAAGGAAGGAAGGAAGGAAGGAAGGAAGGAAGGAAGGAAGGAAGAACATGGGCTATAGTCTCAACTGTGGTTCAGATGAAATAAGAAGAGCTAAAAAATAGTTAAAATATTAGTAATTAGAGAAATGTGGTTCTGAATCCACTCCTTGTTCCTCTCAAGGTGTCCAGATGCAATGCACACCAAGCTGTGTGCCAAATGGGGAGGATCCCAGTCTTGCAATAAGACAGTGCAGAGATGGGGAGGTGGAAGAGGGCCTTCTCTGAAGATTTTAGTATCATAACTCTTTTAGGTGAAGGTCTTCTTCAGTGATCTTCAATGAAACAGCTCTGCAACAATCTTAGCATGCATGTATACCTTTATTCAGGTTAGGCTTATACACATACATGTTATTTGGGGTGAACAAAAGGTTATATACTTCTGAGAATGACCAGAGTATGCAAAGGCTGAATGCTAAGGCTGCTGAGATATCTCATTAGCATGGGGAGGCATTCAAGGAATCTCAGATGCAAGACTGCATGACATTCCTCAGACAGGCAATATGGAGTCTGGGAAAACATAGAGAAGAGGGAGCCCTTCTAACAAAGAAAGTCTACCATTTTCCATGGAGCTCAGAGCTCAGGACTGTCTGGAGATGTCAGACATTAATCTTAGCAAATATATAAAGAAATGCAAATTAAAACTACGTTGAGATTTCTTTGTAACCTGGTCAGAATGAATAAGGCCAAAAAACAAAATAAAACAAATAAACAACCAAATAGATAGTAAATGCTTGAAGGATGTGGGAAAGGGAGAACTGTTACTGGAGCCAGTATGGAATCCAATGTGGAAAGTTTTTAAAAAGCTAAAAGTTATAAACCTAGCATATAACCCAGCTGCACTCCTCCTCAGCACATAATGACAGACTTCAAATTGGCAGCTTAGGAGACTAGGCCTGAGAACTGGATAAGTTCAGGCAAGCCCAGGCTTCAGGCAGCTAGTCAAAAACTGCCCTGACACCTGGCTTGAGGCAAGGACAATGGGTAGCAGCTATTTCCAAACTTCCCCAGCAACAGTTTCCACCCCTGGTAATGGTTCTGGAATGTCCACAGAGATGGACCCACGAGATTAATATAGAGGTCACCTACCAGAGAAGTCCTGTAATGTGCTTTTAAATCAGGCCTTCAATCTCACTTGGTTGTGTCTCTATCTTAATTATGGGAGACCTCTATAAGCATCAGAAGCAGTTTACAGTCAGCCTCAGAATCCAGCGATGACATCATCCCCTTCAATAAAGAACCTCTTTTGTGTGAATTACTCTGGCCCAGGATGATCTGTTCAGACACAAGTTGCCTTACAACTAACATTTGGTACTGAAACTGGGGATTCTTTAGCAACCAGACAAGGCAGGTCGGAGCTCTGTCTCCAGCACCACCACAGCCACCACTGGTGTCACCACTGCTCACTGCTCCTGTGGCAGGACACATGGACCTCTACCACATGGGTTAGCTGCTGCCACATGGTTTAAGCCCCATGGGCTGAAACTCATCTGAACAGATACAACAGCCACACAATCCCACTTTTCCTACCACTGGATCATCAAACCTTTGCACAAACATCAGCAGATTCATAAAATCTTTGTTCTGATGACTGGGGAGAGCCCCTTCACCCAGAGAGCTCTGGCCACCCTCTATAGGCTTAGGGGTGGCCTTTCATGGTCCATATGACTAGCCTTGCAGCTGACCTACAAAATAGGACTTTGACCCTTGGGTGACTTCCCTTTTGAAAGTGGTTTTCATGACCTCTCCCTCTTGGACTTTTGCAGCTGTAGGGGACAAAAAATCCCTAAGCTTAGGTGAGCCACTTTTATCTGTGAGTCTGTGACTCAACAAGCCCCTAGCATCTGCATGATGACCTGGTAGATCTAGACTGCCTGCACATTTCTATTAGTTGTTGAATTTTTCTCAGGATACTGGTATTAATAGTTCAAAGGCATATCCCCATTGCCCAATGGGTTTCTCGTCATCTTCTACCATGCTTCTAGGTACCCCTCTGGGATGTCTCCTGGAAAATCTCAAATCTCTAAAGCTAATGCCTGACTTCAAGCCATGAAAGCTTGTACACCTTTGCAATAAGGTCTGGATTCAATACCCAATAGACAATGGCTCTAAATGGCTACTAATGGCACATTAGATCCAATCATTTTAAGGGATCTCAATACATACTGTCAGCAGTGTGGTAAATGGAAAGGGGTCCCTTTAGTATGCCCAAGCTTTTATCTATCTTTGCTCCAATCCCTCTCTCCGGTCTTGTCCCCCAACTCAACTTCTTCTAGCTATAAAACCTCTACCAGATGACACTATGACCCTCAATCCAGCTAACAAAAGGCCTCCTTTCCTTTGCAGACTTGTCTGTACAACACTTTCCAAAACCCTAACAACCTCATCAGCTTCCTTTTCTCATCAGCCTTCCCCAGATTCCTCCCCTCCTCCTGTGGCAGCTTCAGGCAGCTACAATTGTCCTGCACGGGCACCTACTTTCAGCTCTCTCACCACTCGCTCTAAGTCCACAGCTAAACTCCCTACAAGTTCTTCTCCTCCCTGCCCTAGGACACCTAACTCAGCATTGGGGACTTAAGGGAAGGCCCTGAGGTAGATGGTCTAATCAGCATACATGTCCCTTTCTCACTAAGTGAATTTTCTCAACTAGAAAACAAACTGGGATCCTATATCTCTAACTTTCTGCCTTTTTAAAAGAATTTCAGTCCATTACTCAGTCTTGTAGCTTGACTTTCCATGCTGGACATATGATTCTCACTAATAATTTACTTCCTGACAAACATAAGTGAGTTTGGGAACCTGTGAGAATATACGCAGATGAGGCTCATCAAACAAATCCAACATATCCAATCCGATCTGAGACAGTATCTGACCAGGGTTCTTGATAGAATTATAATTCCCCAGGTGGTATTTTAGCCAGAGATAGAGTCATAACCTGCTTCCTTGCCAGTCTCCGTAGGGCAGCCCTAAAACCAGTAAATTTTGAAAATCCCTAAGAGGTCATTCAAGATAAACAAGAAAACCCCATCTCAATGCATAGAGTGCCTTACAAGTTCCTATTACAATATACTAATTTAGAGTCTAAAAACTCAGAAGGTAAACAACTCCTGATGACCTACTTCATTTCCCAGAGCTACACTAACATTAAAGCCAAACTTAGACATTTGGAGAGGAGACCCCTAACTCCACAGGCAGAAGTCTTGGTGCTGGCCTTCAAAGTATATCATCAGAGAGATGAAAAGGCCTGCAGACAAAAATACCATATGCTGGCAAAGGCTGTGTGACCATACCCAGCCACTGCCCAGAATTCCTTGTCTTCTAATGCTCAAATACCATCAGGCTTCTGCTAAAACTGTGGTCAACAAGGACACTGGGCAAGGGCTTTCTCTAACACCTACAAGCCAAAAGGGCCATGTCCTAGGTGTCATCAGGAGGGACTGGGGCTGTCAATAGCCCTTAAACCACTCAGTATAGAGGAATATCACTCCTAGGTAACCCTCCAACTGATTTGCTAGGCTTATCTATGGACAATTGAAGAGGCCCAAGCTCCCTTGACCACTTCCATCACCAGCAGGGAGCCCCAAGTAGTCATCATGGTACATGGGTGGCCCATCTCTTAGACACTGGGGCCACTTATTCAGTCCTGACAGAGTTTTGGGGACCCACATCTCCTTGTTCCTGTATTGTCAAGGTAAGGGACAACCTTACCTTCCTCATTACACCCAGCACTTAGTTGCAATTTTAGGGGTGTTCTTTTTACCCATCCCATTTTGATAGTGCCAACATATCCTGTTCCCTTATTGGGAAGGGATTGTCTAGATAAGTTGGGAGCCTCTATTCTTTTTTTTTTTTTTTTTTGCTTCCCCCATTTGCCTAAACCCAACCTCACCAGTAGCTCCTCTGCTCCTCCTTCTAGCCAGTCAACCTACAAACTCAAACATGTTGCTTTCTTTGCCAGCTTCTTAGGTAGACCCTGGAGTCTGAAATGTTCAGAATACCTCTTTTGCTAAACATTATTCTCCTGTTGTCATCCAATTACTGTACTCTACCAGATACATTACCCAAGCTCAATGCCCTTTATCTCCAGAGCCTCAGAGAACTTAAGCCTAACTCTGACCTCTTAAGGACAAAACTCCTCCATCCTACCTCTTCTCCCTTTAGCACCCTTATACTATCAGTTAAAAAGCCTAATGGAATCTATTCCCTAGTTCAAGATCTTAGGCACATTAATTCTTCATGGTTCCTCTCCACTCTGTTGTGTCTAATCCCTATACACTTCTTTCCACTATTCCCTTGGGAACTTCTCATTTCTCAGTCCTAGATCTCAAGGATGCATTTTTCTATATCCCTCTAGATGACCAGTCACAGAACATATTTACCTTTACCTGGACTGATCCCGACACCCACTCTTCTACTCAACTCTCCTGAAATGATCTGCCTCAGGGATCCTGGGACAGCCTGGGACACTCTTTTGCACCAGTAGCATACATGTAAAAAAAAAAAAAACTAGATCTAACCATCCATGGATGGAAACCTTGTATTTGTACCCTAGCAGCTGCTGAATTCCTTATTCAAGGGTTAAAAAAAAAAAAACACTTTGGGTCACCTATACCTGTCTTCTCTTCTCATAACCTGTCACAGCTTCTAATTTACAAAGGCTTACAGATTCTATCTTCCTCCAGGGTTCTTTATTTTCAGGTAGAGCTAATAGAAGATTCTACACTCACCTTCTAATAATGCCTGCCTCTTAATATTTCCAATCATCTTCCTCAACCAAATACTAACCACTCCTTCTGCACTGAAACTTTAAAGAAATTATTAGCTCATCCTTGACACACAGGAGGGTACATTGCCTCAGGTCATCTATACCTGGTATATAGACAGATGGTGGCTCCTTTCTACATGAAGGGTCCAGAAGAGTTGGCTATGCTATAGTGTCAGACACAGAGGTGGTTGAGGCACAGGTCCTCCCTGCTCATACCACCAATCAACAGGCTGAACTAATAGCCCTTACCTGTGCCTTTTTAACATGCACAGGGACAATCCCTCAACATCGACATTGATTCCAAATATTCTTTTCATATCCTCCTGCCCCACACTGATATCTGGAAGAAGTACAGGTTACTTATGACAAAGAAAGAGGATCAGTAACTAATGCAAACCAAATTATGACCATGCTAAAGGTCTCCCCATCTTCTCACAGCTATTGGGTTTGTCTACTGCAGATTCCACCACAAGGATGACTCTATTGTCTAAGAGAAACAACCGAGCTAGATCTGTGGACCTCAACAACCTAGACTTGTCTCACCCTCCCCAGGACATTCTTACACTACAACCCACATCCCCACTCTCACACCCTGACACTTGTCAAACTCTGTCTTCTCTTCACCAACTCTTTTACCCTAACAGATAAGCATTGTCATATTCTGTGAAAACCTGCCTACAGCCTACTCTGAAGACTTATGCTTCTTAAAATTCTATCATTGCCTCTTGCAAAACCTGTCAGATGTCAGACTCCTACTCAAGGTATGGTAGCATCCCTTTTCTTACCCATCAAGGTAGAAGTTCCCTTCCTGGAACTGACTTGCAACTTAACTTTACCCACATGCTGACTGTCAAATGTGCCAAGCACAAGTACCTCCTGTTATTAGTGGACACCTTTCTGGAGGGAGTGGAGGCACTCTCCACAGCTAACAACAGGGCTCAGACAGTTCCTGATCTCCTTTGAGAGATCATCTGCTGATTTGGTGTCTCAACCTTCCTCCAGTCAGACAATGATCCTAAATTAACTTCCCAAATTTTTCTTTTCATTTTTTTTGTCAGGGAGGGGGTCTTTTTTGAGACACGGTTTCTCTGTGTAGCCCTGGCTGTCCTGGAACTTACCCTGTAGCCCAGGCTGGCCTTGAAATCAGAAATCTGCCTGTCTCTGCCTCCCAAGTGCTGAAATTAAAGGCAAGTGCCACCACTGGCCAGCTCCCAGATTTTTCAAACTCTAAATCCTTAGATATCCTCTGGCATTTTCATATTCCCTACAACCCCCCAGTCTGCAGGAAATGTAGAAAGAACACTCCCTAAAAACCACTCTAGTCAGACTGTTACAGGAACTTTACCTTGATTGGGTAATACTTCTACCTCTGGCTCTTTTTAGGCTATGAGCTCTCCCCACATCACCGCTCTTCATCTCACCTTTTGAACTCATGTATGGGCATCCAGTCCTAACAACTGGTCTTTCAAATAAATATTCTGCACTCCCTGATGATCTACTTATGTTATTATTTTCCCACTTCTGCTCTCACCTATGAAACATTGCTGACCATTGTCTACCAAGACCACATGCTATCCTCTGTCCACTGCCTGTCATCATTGGAGACCAAGTTCTTCTAGCCCCTCCAGATCATTGGTCCTCACCTCCCTCGCATAAATGGCAGTGCCCTTTCAATATAATTATCATGACTCCTACAGCTACTAAACTCAAGAAATTCTCTCATTGGGTCCACCTGTCTCACTTCAAACCTCTCACTCCTCCACCTCAAAATGACTCTTCTTCCTACAAATCTATCCCAACAGTACCCTGCTCTCTGAAGCTTCAGAAGATGTCTAGATCTTGTCCCCAATTCCAGAAAAATGACTCTCCACTCTGGCAGCTGTGCTCTACCCCACTGGATTAGACATAGGTTTCTTATCCTCCCCTGTTGTTTGTTTGCATCCAGGGTAGCCCTTACATCTGGAGATTCAAGGTTCAAGAAACCCCCTAATAGCAAACAGCATTTCCAATTAGGGTCAGGAAACTACTCCATAGCTGGATGCTGGGAGCAGGTCCAAATTGCTTTTATCCCTATTTCCATCATTCCACCTAAATATTATGACCTCTTTGTTTGCTTCCTCTTTAACCAAACAAAAGATGATTGTATAAAAATGGCCAGATGAATATGAGGTTGCCCATATTGGTCTTGCCAGATACATGTGTTAGGATCATGGACCAATCACTTCTATCAACAATGCAAGACCAGATTCTTCTATACACAAGACCAATGGAATCCAGGTGGGAAACAGGAGTTGTTGGTAAGCTCTACCATAAAAATCAAGCTAGGCCCCCAGTGAAAATTCATTTACATCCAGAAAAAATATGTCCAAATTTTTCAAGCTCTAGATATTGGAAAAATAGAAAAGTAATTAAATACTCCTCTGAGGTCCTTACCTCTTTTACATCCCCCCTCATAAATGGTACTAACTTGTCATTTTCTTTTTTGCTTCAGACCCTGACCTCAGCATACCAACTTCTTAATGTCTCCCAAACTGGTCGCTTAAAAGAGTGCTGGCTATGTATACCCTGTGGAACTAATTCACAATTGCAACTTAGAGCCTCTCCAGTGACCCAGTGATACTGTCAAGTAATCTCACCTCACCTTATCAGCTGCTCTGACTCTGATCTTGGCAAGACCCATACCTTTTCTTTATCCCTCTTTTTGGAATGCCAAACTGTTTCAAGACATCTGGGACATATTCTGTAGTGATGTTAAGCTCCCTAGACTCCCTAGAGCCACAACCCTTCATACCTCATTTCTCCCACCATTCCCTGCAGTCCAAAACACATCAATTTTTTTTGTGGCACTCGGGTATATCATTGCTTATCTGCCAGCTTGTCAGGGGTTTGCACTTTGCTCTTCTTTTTCCTTGAATTAGGAGTAATACATGGAAAAAAGCCTCCACCAATCCCAGTTGTAGACACAATACCAACTCAGCATGACAAGAAGTCAGGTTGTGTCATTCTTGGTCACTGTGGGAATAGCTATAGGTGCTGGTGCTGGAATGGCAAGGGTATTTCCCTAACCCTATACAATAAGTTCTCTTTGTAGCTTGACAACAGTTTTTAGGAAATGTCTGAAATCATGCTCACCATCCAGAAACACATTTATTCTTTGGCAGCAGTGGTTATTCAGAACAGATGGAGACTAGATGTCCTGACAGCTAAAGAAGGTGGTCAATGCCTGTTTCTTCAAGAAGGATGCTGTTTCTGCATCATTGAATCTGGGATAGAAAGAAATAAACTCCAGCAGCTACAATCAGATATCCAGAATTGCAGGGGAAAAGGTGAGGCCTCCAATTCCTGTTTTTTTCAAAAACCCTATATGGAAATGGACACTGTCCTTCTTAACACCTCTTCTCCTCATTTTTCTGGCATTGCTGCTTGCTCCCTGACTCATTAATCTTGTTTCCACATTCCTTCAATGACAAATTCTAAAAATTTCTAAGCAAACAATCAGTTTCTTTTACAGGATTATCAAGACACTGTCCACAGAGGAGCCTGATACAAATGACTATCAAGAGGACCCTGATGATAAAAGTCAGTTGTACCCCCAAAATGATGATGCCCCTAGACACCAGGAAGCAGTTTAAGAGATCCAACTCCCCTAATTTCCCTTTCACTTCCTCTTACCCCCTTTTTCCTCTCTTTATGATAAGAAATAGAGAGGTTTGTTAGCATCAGAAACAGTTTAGGGTTAGCCTCTGAATCCAATGATGGTGCCACCCCTAGGTGACAAGAACCCTCCTGTGTCTGTTGCCATGGCGACTGTGCACATTTCCTGGACATGCCTCACCCGAATCACCTATGCACAGTGGTGTGCGTCATTACATGGCATTTATGTCACAGCCCAAAAAAAAGACAGAGACCCTGATCCCTGGGGCCCATTTTCTGTTCCTCCTTCCCCCCCCCCTTTAATAAAGAACCTCTTTCATGAGAATTGTGCTGGTCTAGTATGATCTGTTTATAAATAAACTTCCTTCCAGATAACAACCCCAGCATGCTGGAGTTCTGCAGAATAAAACACTCATTGCATTTACATACTATATTATTTGAATCTGGAGTATTATTCTTCAGTGACCCTTACAAAAATAAAATAAAATGAACAGCATATATATTCATCAGTAAATTTTATTTCTAATGTATGTGCTTGAAGAATCTTTCTATATTTCTTGAATTACATTAACACAGTGGTAATTATTTATTTTCAATTAATTACTTTTTTACTTAATCAATTTATATGCCACTCACTGCACCCCTGTCAGTGACTCCCTCCCACAACTCTTCCCCTATCCCCCAAGCCCTTTTCTGAGTGGGTAGGAAAACTTCTGGGTATCTCCCTATCCTGGCACATCAAGTGTCTATGAGGCTAGGTGAATCCTCTCCCACTGAGGCTAGACAAGGTAGTCCAGGTAGAACATATGCCACATATAAGCAACAATTTAAAATACAGGCTACCCATACTACATTACATGAACCCAAAGAAGCTAAACAAGAAGGAAGGTACAAGCAAGGATGCTAGAATCCCACTTAGAAGGGGAGATGAAATAGTTATAAGAGGTAGATGGAGGGAGTGAACTGAGTGGGAAAGGAGATGGGGAGAGGAATTGGGGGGTTAAGGATCAGGTGTGGGGAAGAAAAGGTTGGATGGCCAGATAACCATGAGAATAAATGGAAATCAGCAACTGGCAAGGATGGCAAGGTAAGTGCCAGAGACCTGAAATAAGGGAGGCACCCAAGAATCAACAGGATGACCTTAGCTGTGACTCACTGCATTTGGGATATGGAACCTGATGAGTCCAGCTCCTGTAGCCAGCAAGAAATCCCAATGGAGCAGTAGGAAGACCAACACACCCACAAAACTTTTGACACAAAATGTATGCTGTTTACAAGAAATGCAGGGCCTGAGGGAATGGACTGACAGTAACCAGCCCAACTTGAGATTCATCTCATTGGAAAACCCTGGCACTATTAGTGGTACTCTATTATGCTTGCAGACAGGATTTTAGTATGACTGTCCTCTGAGAAGCTTTATCCAGCAACTGGCTCAGACAGATGTAGATACCCACAGTCAAAGAGTTGATGGAGCTTGGGGACTTTTATGGAACAATAGGAGGAAGGATTTGGAGTCCCAAAAGGAATAGGAACTCTACAGGAATACCAATTGACTTAACTAACCTGGACTTTTGGGGCTCTCAGAGACTGAACCACCAACCAAAGAACATACACGGGATGGACCTAGACTGCCCACACATATATAGTAGGTATATTTTTTTTCTGTTTTGTCCTATAATACAGAACAAACACCAGGTTATTAAACAACTGACAAGATGGAGTCGAGGATGGGGAAGAGAGAGAGAGAGAGAGAGAGAGAGAGAGAGAGAGAGAGAGAGAGAGAGAGAGAGAGAGAGAGAGAGAGAAAAGAAGGGAAGTGGAGGGGAGCAGAGCAAGGGAAGGGAGGGTACAGGAAGGAGGAGAGAAAAGAGAGAATTTCAATTTTTTACCAAAGCTGAGAGGAATTGGGTTCAAGAGAAATCTGTCATTACAGGTCTTGGAGACATCTGAGAATGTAGCTGTGAACATGGATGCTGCTCAGAGGACCCATGCAGCAGCCTGGTGCTCTTGTATGAATCTGGGTTCTTTGCAACTCTCAGTAAATTACTTTTCTGTGCAGGTGATTTTGAGTGTGATGCTATTTCATTTGTTGATTTTTCCTTCCATTGTCTGTGGTTTTGGCAGATAATCAAAGACATCATAGTCCTGACGTATTTTCTCTATTTCCTAGTTGCACTGTTATATCTTATATTAAAATCGCTAATTCAATTTCTGTATTTCTTTTCTTCTTATTTGGCTTCATTTATGGGGAGGAATAGTTTAGCTTATACTTGAACATCAAAGTCCATCATTGAAGAAAGGCAAGGCAGGAGCTAAAAGCAGGAGTCTGAAGGCAGGAATTAAAGCAGAAGCCATGGAAGAACACCAATGATTGGCTTGAATTTTTTATACAACCTAGGACCACTTGCCCCATTAAGGCAACACTCACATTGGTCTGGGTCTTCCACATCAATCATCAATCAGACGTCAAGAAATGGACCCACAGACATGTACATGGGACAATCTGATGGAGGAGGCATCTCCTGAATTCCCTTTATCTAGATATGTATAAGTTTGTGTCAAATTGACACAAAGTAACTAGCCCAGTGAACATTGTACACGCACACATATGATATACAGAATTCTCAATAAGCATCTGTAGATAAATGAATGGATAAATGAGAGGTTGGATAAATGGATAGATCAAAAAAAACATGTGACCATGTGACTCTGGGAGTTATTTTATGATTTTGAGTAAACCTTCAACTTTTCCCGATCCATAAAATGGAACGTTAAGTATTTTAACATGAAATACTAGAGAAAATGGGTAATGCATTCATTCAAATGCACTGGAAACATAAACATATTAGAAAGAACATATGTTGAGAATACTTTTTCTTTGACCTTTCTTGTGTTTTAAATTCCTATATTAAAACTTTAATTTTTTCATATTACGGAGTTTTATGGCAGTTATTTAAGATTTATATGCATTTTTATGCATGAGATTATTTTTTTACTATGTCATATTCTTTGTAAAAAAGCTTTACAGTGCCATAAAATCTTTTGTGGCATGGGTTAGAATACATTAACTAAATAATATGGCTTTTGTTAGACTACCTAAAGTCAATGTGTTAAAGAAAAATGTATACTTCCCCATTAATTATCAATAGCAAAAGCAGGAGCAGCATACATGCTTCAACTTTCTGTTTAGTTTGATGTTGGCTACTTGTTTGCTGTATATTGCTTTTACTATGTTTAGGTATGGGCCTTGACTTCCTGATCTTTCCAAGACTTTAAACATGAAGGCATGTTGAATTTTGTCAAATGTTTTTTCAGCATCTAATGAAATGATCATGTGGTTTTATTCTTTGAATTTGTTTATGTAGTGGAGTACATTGATGGATCTATATATATATATTGATCCATCCCTGAATCCCTGGGATGAAGCCCTACTTGATCGTGGTGAGTGAACATTTTAATGTGTTTTTGGATTCAGTTTGCGAGAATTTTATTGAGTATTTTTGTATTGATATTCATAAGGGAAACTGGTCTGAAGTTCTCTTTCTTTGTTGAGTTTTTGTGTGTTTTTTTTTTTTTTTTTTTTTTTTTTTTTTTTTTGTCTTTTTTTTTTATTTGATATAATTTATTTACATTTCAAATGATTTCCCCTTTTCTAGCCCCCCCCACTCCCCGAAAGTCCCGTAAGCCCCCTTCTCTTCCCCTGTCCTCCCTCCCACCCCTTCCCAGTTCCCCGTTCTGGTTTTGCCAAATACTGTTTCACTGAGTCTTTCCAGAACCAGGGACCACTCCTGCTTTCTTCTTGTATCTCATTTGATGTGTGGATTATGTTTTGGGTATTCCAGTTTTCTAGGTTAATAACCACTTATTAGTGAGTGCATACCATGATTCACCTTTTGAGTCTGGGTTACCTCACTTAGTATGATGTTCTCTAGCTCCATCCATTTGCCTAAGAATTTCATGAATTCATTGTTTCTAATGGCTGAATAGTACTCCATTGTGTAGATATACCACATTTTTTGTATCCACTCTTCTGTTGAGGGATACCTGGGTTCTTTCCAGCATCTGGCAATTATAAATAGGGCTGCTATGAACATAGTAGAGCATGTATCCTTATTACATGGTGGGGAATCCTCTGGGTATATGCCCAGGAGTGGTATAGCAGGATCTTCTGGAAGTGAGGTGCCCAGTTTTCGGAGGAACCGCCAGACTGCTTTCCAGAGTGGTTGTACCAATTTGCAACCCCACCAGCAGTGGAGGAGTGTTCCTCTTTCTCCGCACCCTCTCCAACACCTGCTGTCTCCTGAATTTTTAATCTTAGCCATTCTGACTGGTGTAAGATGAAATCTTAGGGTTGTTTTGATTTGCATTTCCCTAATGACTAATGAAGTGGAGCATTTTTTAAGATGCTTCTCCGCCATCCGAATTTCTTCAGGTGAGAATTCTTTGTTTAACTCTGTACCCCATTTTTTAATAGGGTTGTTCGGTTTTCTGGAGTCTAACTTCTTGAGTTCTTTATATATATTGGATATTAGCCCTCTATCTGATGTAGGATTGGTGAAGATCTTTTCCCAATTTGTTGGTTGCCGATCTGTCCTCTTGACGGTGTCCTTTGCCTTACAGAAACTCTGTAACCTTATGAGGTCCCATTTGTCAATTCTTGCTCTTAGAGCATACGCTATTGGTGTTCTGTTCAGAAACTTTCTCCCTGTACCGATGTCCTCAAGGGTCTTCCCCAGTTTCTTTTCTATTAGCTTCAGAGTGTCTGGCTTTATGTGGAGGTCCTTGATCCATTTGGATTTGAGCTTAGTACAAGGAGACAAGGATGGATCAATTCGCATTCTTCTGCATGCTGACCTCCAGTTGAACCAGCACCATTTGTTGAAAAGGCTATCTTTTTTCCATTGGATGTTTTCAGCCTCTTTGTCGAGGATCAAGTGGCCATAGGTGTGTGGGTTCATTTCTGGATCTTCAATCCTGTTCCATTGATCCTCCTGCCTGTCACTGTACCAATACCATGCAGTTTTTAACACTATTGCTCTGTAGTATTGCTTGAGGTCAGGGATACTGATTCCCCCAGATTTTCTTTTGTTGCTGAGAATAGTTTTAGCTATCCTGGGTTTTTTGTTGTTCCAGATGAATTTGATAATTGCTCTTTCTAACTCTGTGAAGAATTGAGTTGGGATTTTGATGGGTATTGCATTGAATCTGTATAGTGCTTTAGGCAAAATGGCCATTTTAACTATATTGATTCTACCGATCCATGAGCATGGGAGGTTTTCCCATTTTTTGAGGTCTTCTTCCATTTCCTTCTTCAGAGTCTTGAAGTTCTTGCCATACAGATCTTTCGCATGTTTGGTAAGAGTCACCCCAAGATACTTTATACTGTTTGTGGCTATTGTGAAGGGGGTCATTTCCCTAATTTCTTTCTCAGCCTGCTTATCCTTTGAGTATAGGAAGGCCACTGATTTGCTTGAGTTGATTTTGTAACCTGCCACTTTGCTGAAGTTGTTTATCAGCTGTAGGAGCTCTCTAGTGGAGTTCTTTGGGTCACTTAGGTAGACGATCATGTCGTCTGCAAATAATGATAGTTTGACTTCCTCCTTTCCAATTTGTATCCCTTTGACCTCCTTATGTTGTCGAATTGCCCGAGCTAGTACCTCAAGTACAATATTGAAAAGATAAGGAGAAAGGGGGCAGCCTTGTCTGGTCCCTGATTTCAGTGGGATTGCTTCAAGTTTCTCTCCGTTTAGTTTGATGCTGGCTACCGGTTTGCTGTATATTGCTTTTACTATGTTTAGGTATGGGCCTTGAATTCCTGTTCTCTCCAAGACTTTAAGCATGAAAGGATGCTGAATTTTGTCAAATGCTTTTTCAGCATCCAATGAAATGACCATATGATTTTGTTCTTTGAGTTTGTTTATGTAGTGGATTGTATTGATGGATTTCCGTATATTGAACCAACCCTGCATTCCCGGGATAAAGCCTACTTGATCATGGTGGATGATCGTTTTGATGTGTTCTTGGATTCGGTTGGCAAGAATTTTGTTGAGTATTTTTGCATCGATGTTCATAAGGGAAATTGGTCTGAAGTTCTCTTTCTTTGTTGGATCTTTGTGTGGCTTTGGTATCAGCGTAATTGTGGCTTCGTAGAAGGAATTGGGTAGTGTTCCTTCTGTTTCTATTTTGTGGAATAGTTTGAAGAGTATTGGTGTTAACTCTTCTTTGAAGGTCTGGTAGAATTCTGCACTGAAACCATCTGGTCCTGTGCTTTTTTTGGTTGGAAGACTTTCTATGACTCCTTCTATTTCTTTAGGCTTTATGGGACTGTTTAGATGGTCTAGTTGGTCCTGATTTAATTTTGGTATTTGGTATCTGTCAAGGAAATTGTCCATTTCCTCCAGATTCTCCAGTTGTGTTGAGTACAGGCTCTTGTAGTAGGATCTGATGATTTTTTGGATTTCCTCAGTTTCCGTTGTTATGTCTCCCTTTTCATTTCTAAGTTTGTTAATTTGGATACTTTCTCTGTGCCCTTTGGTCAGTCTGGCTAAGGGTTTATCTATCTTGTTGATTTTCTCAAAGAACCAGCTCCTAGTTTTGTTGATTTTTTGTATGGTTCTCTTTGTTTCTACTTGATTGATTTCGGCCCTGAGTTTGATGATTTCCTGCCTTCTACTCCTCCTGGGTGAAATAGCTTCTTTTTGTTCTAGGGCTTTCAGGTGTGTCATTAAGTTGGTAATGTATGCTCTCTCCATTTTCTTTTTGGAGGCACTCAGGGCTATGAGTTTTCCTCTTAGCACTGCTTTCATTGTGTCCCATAGATTTGGGTATGTTGTGTTTTCATTTTCATTGTGTTCTAAAAAGTCTTTAATTTCTTTCTTTATTTCTTCCTTGACCAAGGTGTCATTGAGTAGAGTATTGTTCAATCTCCACGTGTTTGTGGGTTTTCTGTTGTTTCTGTTGCTATTGAAGACCACTTTTATTCCATAGTGATCAGATAGGAGGCATGGGATTAGTTCTATCTTTTTATATTTGTTGAGGTCTGTCTTGTGACCAATTATATGGTCGATTTTGGAGAAGGTACCATGAGGTGCTGAAAAAAAGGTATATTCTTTTGTTTTAGGATAGAATGTTCTATATATATCAGTTAAATCTAATTGGTCCAAAGCTTCAATTAGTTTCATTGTGTCCTTGTTTAGTTTCTGTTTTCCTGATCGGTCCATTGAGGAAAGTGCAGTGTTGAAGTCACCAACAATTATTGTGTTAGGTGCAATGTGTGCTTTGAGTTTTAATAAAGTTTCTTTTATGAAAGAGGGTGCCCTTGCATTTGGAGCATAGATGTTCAGGATTGAGAGTTCTTCTTGTTGTATTTTTCCTTTGACCAGCAAGAAGTGTCCCTCAGAGTCTCTTTTGATGACTTTGGGTTGAAAGTCAATTTTATCTGATATTAAAATGGCTACTCCAGCTTGTTTCCTGAGACCATTTGCTTGTAAAATTGTCTTCCAGCCTTTTACTCTAAGGTAGTGTTTGTCTTTGACCCTTAGGTGTGTTTCCTGTAAGCAGCAAAATGTAGGGTCCTGTTTACGTATCCAGTCAGTTAGTCTGTGTCTTTTTATTGGGGCATTGAGTCCATTGATGTTAAGAGATATTAAGGAATAGTGATTGTTACTTCCTATCATTTTTGACGTTATTTTTTAAATTTGATTGCTTAACTTATTTGGGTTTGATGAAAGGTTACTATCTTGCTTTTTTCAGGGTGGAGTTTCCCTCCTTGTATTGGTGTTGTCCTCCTATTATCCTTTTTAGGGCTGGGTTTGTGGATAGATATTGGGTGAACTTGGTTTTGTCATGAAATATCTTAGTTTCTCCATCTATGGTGATTGAGAGTTTTGCTGGATATAGTAGTTTTGGTTGGCATTTGTGTTCTCTTAGAGTCTGCATGAGATCTGCCCAGGACCTTCTAGCCTTCATAGTCTCAGGTGAAAAGTCTGCTGTGATTCTGATAGGTCTTCCTTTATATGTTACTTGGCCTTTTTCTCTTACTGCCTTTAGTATTCTTTCTTTGTTTAGAACATTTGGTGTTTTGATTATTATGTGACGGGAAGTATTTCTGTTCTGGTCCAGTCTGTTTGGAGTTCTGTAGGCTTCTTGTATATTCATGGGCATCTCTCTCTTTAGGTTAGGGAAGTTTTCTTCCATAATTTTATTGAAGATATTTGCTGGCCCTTTAAGTTGTAAATCTTCACTCTCATCTATGCCTATAATCCTTAGGTTTGGTCTTCTCATTGTGTCCTGGATTTCCTGGATATTTTGGGTTACAAGCTTTTTGCACTTTGCATTTTCTTTAACTGTTGAGTCCATGGTTTCTATGGAATCTTCAGCATCTGAGATTCTTTCTTCTATCTCTTGTATTCTGTTGTTGATATTTGCATCTCTGTCCCCTGATTTCTTCCCAAGGCTTTCTATCTCCAAAGTTGTCTCCCTTTGAGTTTTCTTAGTTGTTTCTACTTCTGATTTTAGATCCTGGATGGTTTTGCTTAGCTCCTTCCCTTGCATGTTTGTGTTTTCCTGTAATTCTTTAAGAGATTTTTGTGTTTCCTCTTTCATGAGCTCAGCCTGTTGACCAAAGTTCTCCTGTATTTCTTTAAGAGATTTTTGTGTTTCGTCTTTCATGACCTCAGCCTGTTGAGCAAAGTTCTCCTGTATTTCTTTAAGTGTTTTTTGCATTTCCTCCTTGTTGGCTTTTGTATTCTCCTGGATTTCTTTCAATGATTTTTGTGTTTCCCTTGCAAGGGCTTCTAACTTTTGATCCATTTTCTCCTCAATGACCTTCATGTGTTCCTGTACCAGCATCATGACCAGTGATTTTAAATCCAAATCTTGTTTTACTGGTGTGATGGGGTATCCAGGACTTGCTGGTAGAGGAGAATTTGGTTCAGATGTTGCCATATTGCCTTGATTTCTGTTAGTGACGTTTCTGCGTTTGCCTTTTGCCATCTAGCTCTCACTGGTGTTACTTGGTCTTGTCAGTGCTGGACTCACCAGTGCAAGCTGCCCTTCCCCGTTGGCCTCTGGTGCACAGCTTACACTCTGCACTGCCTATAGACAGGGTGCTGTTTTCCAGGCTGTTCAGATCCCAAAGCAGGCACCTGAAGGCTCCCGCTGGGGCCCGCAGGATTTATCGGAGCACACCGACTTTTCCCAGCTGGCCGCCCGGAAGCCCCCACTAGCCTCTTGAGGGACCTGGAGATGTGGCGGCCACCCAGGCTGATCTGAAGCGGAGAGATTTGAGCTGGGGGCTTCTGCCTGAGGCCTTGCCCCAGATTGTGTCTGTGGACCAGGTGGAACCCGTGTGCACCCCCAGGGAGCTCCGAAGGTGAATGTTGCTGTGACCTCCCCTGTGCTCCGCTCACTCCGCTGGGCAGCCGATTTCCCCAACCGGGCTGGCGCACACTAGGTTAGCCTTGTCGCCTGGGCCCTGAGTCCAGGCAAACGCCTGGGAGGCCAAGGTCCGAGCAAAGTTCCCCTAGGGCTATGTCTGTTATTTGGGTCCGCCAGGTGACCCGGATGGCGGGCGTGCGCGTCCGCGCTCCGCGAAAGCACCGGGAGAGTCTGTTGTGCTAATAACCTCCTGGGCTGGTTGACACACAGATGGCCCACCAAGCCGCCCAGTTCTTGGGGTCAGTCCTGTGCCTTTTGGGGCCTAGACCCCCGTTTTGTTAGCCTCAGGCTACGCTTGTTAGCAGTCTCTGCCCTCCCGAGCACTCTGGCTCCTGTAGGCAAAATGGCGGCGCGTGCACCGGCCGGGGCAAAAAAAAAAAACTCCTGGCTGGGTTGGCGCCCCGATGGCCACTCGAACAGCCCAGGGCCTGGGTGCAGGCCAACGCCCGTCTGGCTCCTACCCCTGCGGTGTTGGGCCTAGGATTATGTTTGTGTACCTCAGTCTGACCGATCTCTGGAGCCCGGGATCAAGATGGCGGTGAGTCTCTCCTGACTGGCGGGCAGCCGAGTTCTGAAGTGGCTTCCGTGCAGCGAAAGGCTCCGCAGAACCGCAGTTGCTTGCCGCCCGGCTGGTCAGCGAAGGTCAGTGGTCGTGGGCGCAGGGCCTAACTGGACCCTGTGTCGCCTTGGTTCCACTGCTGATGGCCCTTCAGCTGGAGCAGCCACTGCTACCGCCGCCGCCGCCGCCGCCGCTCTCTGAGTTTCTTGGTTTGTTGTGTGGTTTTGATATGAGTAAAACTGTGGGTTCATAGACTGAATTGGGTAGTGTTCCTTCTGTTTCTATTTTGCGGAATACTTTGAACAGTATTGGGATTAGGTCTTCCTTGAAGGTCAGATAGAATTTTTCACTAAATCCATCTGATCCTGAATTTTTTGCTTCAAATAATTTTAGTGACTCCTTATATTTCTTTAGGGATTATAGGACTGTTTAGGTGGTTTATCTGATCTTGATTTAACTTTGGTATTTAGTATGTATTAGAAAATTGTCTACTTAAATACAGATTTTCCAGTTTTGTTGATTATAGGCTTTTGTAGTAGGACCTGATGATTTTTTAATTTCCTCCGTTTCTCTTGTTATATCTCCCTTTTCATTTCTGATTTTGTTAATTTGGATACTGTCTCTGTGTCCTCTGGTTAGTCTGGCTAAGGATTTATCTATCTTGTTGATTTTCTCAAAGAAGAAGTTCCTGGTTTTGTTGATTCTTTGTATAGTTCTTTTTTGTTTCTACTTAATTCTCTGTCTAGTTCTTTTTTGTTTCTACTTGGTTGAGTTCAGTCGGAGTTTGATTACTTCCTTCCATCTACTCCTCTTGTGTGTATTTGCTTCTTTTTGTTATAGAGCTGTCAAACTGCTAGTGTATGCTTTCTCCAGTTTCTTTTTGAAGGCACTCAGAGCGATGAGTTTTCCCTCTTAGCACTGCTTTCATTGAGTCCCACAAATTTGGGTATGTTGTGCCTTCACTTTCATTAAATTCTAAAAAGCCTTTAATTTCTTCCTTTATTTCTTCATTGAGTGGGATTGGTTTTTTCTTTTTTGTTTGTTTGTTTGTTTGGTTGGTTGGTTGGCTGGTTGGTTGGTTGGTTGGTTGGTTGGTTGGTTTTTCGAGACAAGGTTTCTCTGTATAGCCCCGGATATACTTGAACTCTGTAGACTAGGCTGGCCTTGAACTCAAAAAAATCAATCTGCCTCTGTCTCCTGAATGCTGAGATCAAAGGCATGCACCACCACTGCCTGGCAAGTAGGGCTTTGTCTAGTTTCCATGCATATTTTGACTTTCCATTGTTTTTGTTGCTATTGAAGCCAGCCTTAGTCCATGGTGATCTGATAGGATTTATGAAATTATTTCAATTTTCTTGCATCTGTATGGGCCTGCTTTGTGACCAATTATATGGCTGATTTGGGGGAAGGTACCATGAGATGTTGAGAAGGATGTATTCTTTTGTTTTAGGACAAAATGTTCTATTGATATCTGTTAAATCCATTTCGTCTATAACTTCTGTTAGTTTCAGTGTGTCTCTGTTAATTTTTTGTTTCCATGATCTGTCCCTTGATGAGTATGGAGTGTTACATTACTCCAGTATTATTGTGTGAGGTACAATGTGTGCTTTGAGCTTTTGCAAAGTTGCTTTTATGAATGTGGGTGCCCTTGTATTTTGAGCATAGATGTTCAGAATTGAGACTTCATCTTGGTAGATTTTTTTCCTTCAATGAATATAAAGTGTCCTTCCTTATACTTTCGGATAACTTTTGGTTGGAAGTTGATTTTATTCAATATTAGAATGGCTACTCCAGCTTGCTTTTGGTGGGGGGTGGACCATTTGCTTCAAAATTGTTTTCTAGCCCTTTACTCTGAAGTAGTGTCTGGGTTTTTCACTGAGGTCTGCTTCCTGTATGCAGCAAAATGCTGGTTACTGTTTATGTGTGCTAGTCTGTTACTCTATGTCTTTTTATTGGGGAATTGAGCTCATTGATGTTAAGAGATATTAAGGAATAGTAATTGTTGCTTCCTGTTATTTTTGTTTTTAAAGGTGGAACTTTGTTTGTGTGGTTATCTTCTTTGGGGTTAGTTGAAAGATTACTTTCTTGCTTTTTCTAGGGTGTAGTTTCCCTCTTTGTGTTGGAATTCTCCATCTATTACTCTTTGTAGGGCTGGATTCTTGGAAAGATAATGTGTAAATTTGGTTTCCCCATCTATGGGAATTGAGAGGTTTTCTGGATATAGTAGCCTGGGCTGGCATTTCTGTTCTCTGAGGGTCTGTATGACATCTACCCAGGATCTTCTAGCTTACATTGACTCTGGTGAGAAGTCTGGTGTAATTCTGATAGGTCTGCCTTTATATATTATTTGGCCTTTTCCCCTTACTGCTTTTAATATTCTTTCTTTGTTTGGTGCATTTGGTGTTTTGATTATTATTTAATGGGAGGGATTTCTTCTCTGGTCCAATCTATTTGGAGTACTGTAGGCTTCTTGTATGTTTATGGGCATCTCTTTAGGTTAGGAAAGTTTTCTTCTATAATTTTGTTGAAGATATTTACTGGCCCTTTAAGTTGGGATACTTTGCTCTCCTCTATACCTATTATTCGAAGGTTTGATCTTCTCATTGTGTCCTGTATTTCCTGGATGCTTTGGGTTAGGAGCTTTTTGCATTTTGCATTTTCTGTGACTGTTGTGTCAATGTTTTCTATGGCATCTTCTTCATCTGAAATTATCTCTTCTATTTCTTGTATTCTTTTGGTAACATCTGCATCTCTTTCCTAGATTTTTTTTATCTCCAGGGTTGTCTTCCTTTTTTACTTCTTTATTGTTTCCATGTTTAGATCCTTTATGGTTTTGTACAATTATTTCATCTGCTTGGTTGTGTTTTCCTGTAATTCTTTGAGGGATTTCTGAGTTTCCTCTTTAAGGGCTTCTACCTGTTTACTTGTGTTCTCCTGTATTTCCTTAAGGGAGTTATTTATGTCCTTCTTTAAGTCCTCTATTATCATCATGAGATGTGATTTTAAATCAGAATCTTGCTTTTCTAGTGTGTTGGTGTATCCAGAGCTTGTCATGGTGGGAGAACTGGGTTCTGATGATGCTACGTAGCCTTGGTTTCTGATTCTTATGTTCTTGCCCTTAGCTCTCCTCTTGCCATCTGGTTATCTCTGGGGTTAGCTGGTCTTGAAGTCTCTGACTGTAGCTTGTCCTTCCTTCAAGCTGTCTATCAGTACTCCCAGGAGACCAGTTCTCTCTGGGAGGAATTTGGCTATAAAGATCTGTGGCACAGGGTCAGCTCCAGGGAGCAGAAGGAAATAGCAAGGATCCTGTCCCAGGCCACTCCTAAGTTCCTATGTCCTCAATGTTCTGGACAGTTCCCTCTCAGCAGAAGTGGTGGTCTTACCTGTGCTCACAGGTATGTCTGAACTCCTGGTAGATGAGCTCTCTCCCATTGATATTTGGGTATGGAGCACTGTGGCACAGGATCAACTCTGGGCACAGACAGAAACTGGAAGCCTTTTTTGGCTTCTTAATGGTGAGTTTTCACATTGACCTTGAACTACATTAGTAGTTGAGAATAATCTCAATCTCTACTTCCTTAGGTCTAGTATTTTAGGTGTGTGTTAATATGCTTACACGTGAATAAACTTTAGATGATTTATGTGTGTAGTTAGAGAGAAGGATCTATTACCTTTCCTCAGCCTGTGGGTATACAAATTTTTTAACCTGGTTTATAGATGAGAACTCTGAGATATAATATTCTCTATATGTTGGTTTTGATGCTAGAACCATGATTATTGATTTGGTTTCTATGACTGTATTATAATTTGAAAATGGGTGTGCTCCTTCTGCAGCATCATTTTTGTTCAATTTTGATTTGAATATCCTGTGTCTTTTGTGCCTCCATATAAAATTTTGTACTGTTTCCTATGGTTATAAAGAATAGCATTGGAATTTTGATTGAGATTTTACTGTCTGTAAAATAACATCAGTAGAATTGTCATTGCAAGATTAAGTCTTTTAATCCATGAGCACTGGATGCTGTTTCGTCTTCTGGTATCTTCCTCAACTTCATTCTTTGCTATCTTAAAATACTTCACTTTAGACATTACAGAAATTCCTTGTTTCCTTAGTTAGTTTTATTCTTATATTCATTTTATATTGCATTATTTTTGTAGCTATTGTTTTATTTCTTTGATTTCTTTTTCAATCATTTTGTTGTTCCTATATAGTATATAGGAAGGCTACTGAGTATTGTGTGTTAAGTTTGTATTCTGTTACTTTGCTGAATGTATTTATCAGCTCTAAGAATTTTAAGTGTGTATTTCTAGTTCATTAATTACTGACAATTTGATTATTTCTCCCTCATGTCATCTGAGTTTTGCTTTGTTCTTGTTTTTCCAAAGTCTGAAGGTACAAAGTAGAAAAATTGAAATTCAATAGAGTCAAAAATAGGGAAAAAAGCCATGCTTCCATCCCAAATTAAAAGTGGTAATGAGATGAGTGATATAACCAAGTAATGACCATAAAATGCAAAGTGCCCTGATGCAGAAAGAGTGGCATTCTTTGTCACCAGAGGGACCTGTGATACTGACAAGTGTTAATCCAAGGGAGTGACTTTTCTCTAACAGAATTTGGTTTTTCATGGCAGACTAGACAGAAGACAGGTTTTTTTTTCCCATCACATTTATACAGTGCTATAAACAGGGGCCATATTAAACATATGACTTCAAGGCTCAGTCAAAATGAAATAGGGAGGTAAGGACACAAACACAGTTGCTTTGTAGTTAGTGTACACAAGAGGTGGCTATTGAAACAAGCGTGATTAGATGGAAAGTCTATAGGAACATTGAGGAGGGGAGAGAAGATTTAGAAATGGGGTACCATGACCTGCATGTCTTTGGGATTGACCTGCTTGGGACATGAAAAATGACAGACATGCATATTAAAAAGCTGGGACTGCTTGGGCTGTGTATTTTGATAAAGGTGCACCAGCCACAAGAAACTTGGAACATTATGATCTTCAACTGAGCAAGAAGGCAGGTTAGATGTTTGAACATAGTGCAAGAATGAAGTTATGTAAGGGAAATTCTCAGTACTTGTGAGAAAACTCCAAGAAAACAAGAGTCTTGTGACCTTAGTTCCATCAATACATAGGTTTATTCTTAGAATGTGTTTTTGTGCCCCTCCCAGGTGTAGCAAAAATGGAGTGAAGTTTGTTTCAGATTACTCATTGCTGCTTATAATTGTTATTCAGATAATATTTCTGCACATTTGTCCTTATACACAGCTTAAACTCATGCAGACTTTGCTCATATGATCTTGCTTAATACTTAGTATATTGTCTAATGCTCTAAATAAGTCTGTTTATTGCATAGGGCTTTTGATCACCTGACTTTTAGGCCCCATTCTGTGGGAAGCCGTCCTGAGCTATTCGGACTGTTGCTTACTCATGGCCCTAAGGTGGTGGCTGCTAAAATATAAGAACAATTAACTAGAGCCTTCTCCTTGAGCTATTGGTGTGAGAAGATTCCGAGAATACCACGAGATGTTCCTGCCCAGTGTGAGAAGATCCCGAGAATACCACAAGATGTTCCTGCCCTAACCGCGGAATGTACCTGCTGGCGTTAACTCTGGGTGTCCTCTCCAGATGACCAGATGACCTCCTCGCTTGCTTCCTGCTTCAACCCCTAGGGGTGTCTCTGCCCTTCCCTCCTTTGGCTGGTGTGAAGGTTATTTCCTTCTCTGTAAGCCTTAAAACCCACTTACCTCCCCAACATTGAATGAAGCCTTGACATAACCCAGACTGACTTGTCTTTCTTAGCATGCTTGGCTTCCCTTTTCTCTCCCCCCCATTTTTGACCCTCAGGTAGTGCCCCTTCGGGACCCGGGAATAACTGGACCTGCTGGACGGGTCACCATTCTCCTAGGTTCCACTGCCTCCAGATCCGTGACAGATAGATGATCTTGGTACTGGGTTTCTATAGTGGTGCACTCTCAGTCTACAGTCATCTGAAAGCCATGGTTGATACTTTCTTTAGAGACTATTAACATCCATTCTCAATGAGAAGGCTTTACCATTCCCCTCTGCCTGATCCTTTGCCATTCCCCTGGGTCTGAGGCACTGAGGTCCTTGGCATGGCTGTGCTCTTATCAACAATACATACGTACCCCTTTAGACGTCATCTGTGTCCCACGATGGAGGATTTTGTTGTCTCATCCTGTGTGATGAGGAATGAGCCCCAGTTCTTAAAGATTTTCACAGAGAACAGGAGTTCTGAACTCAGATGCAATGCTTTGCCTCTGAACATTTTTTTTTTTTTTGCCAAGGCTATGTGTTTTGTTGCACCATGAGTTTGAGAATTTTGAGCCAAGGCAATAAATAATTGGCTTTTCACAGCCTTTTCCTCACCAGTGGTCATAGCACCCTGAAAGCGCTGAGGAACTCAGGCAAGAATCCCAATTCCCTTTCCATTCATATAGTCTGACACTTCAAGGGACACTCCTGTCATTTTTCTTCTTCCCTTGGTATAAGAAATTTGAAGTTTCTGTAGTGAGTAAATATACTACTAAATTATCACCTCAAAAGTTCATTGACATCAGCAGAGGCTTCTGTGAAAACATGGAAGTGTCTCAGATGACTGAAGCTCTTTGTTAGCAAATAACACCAATTGCGAAGGTGAGAACTAAGGGCATCTTTAGACATGAGTCCCTACCTGGTAACTAAAGCACATGCTAGCAGATTCCACAGTCTTGTGGGTATCCTAGTCAATGTTCAATTGCTGTGAAGAGTTAACATGGCTTCAGCAACTCTTATACAAGAAAGCATTTAGTTGAGGCTGGTTTACATTTTCAGAAGTTTACTTCATTATTGCTGGGGTAGAGAGGAACATGGCAGCATGCTGACAGATATGTGCTGGAGAAGTATTTGAGAGTTCTACATGATCTGTTGGCAGCTGGAAGAGAGCCATTGGACCTGGTTTCAAACTCAGGCACTAGGCTCATGAACATGCTGGGAAAGGTTTTCCCTTTGATATTCCTGCCCCAAATAAATATTGTGTTATACTGAGTTATAAAAAAAATATTCATTTTTCTTTTAAATGTGTAGAACCAGTTTCTTTTCCCCAAATTTCTTCCCTCTTTCTCCATTTCTTCTCCAGTTAATAGCTGGGTGATCCTGGGCAAGCAGTTTGCCCTATATAAGTGGCAATCCCTTCACCTATGAAATGACTTAAATGTGTGCCTCACAGGATGGCTGTGAGGGTAAGATGTGTTAGCCACTGTCAGCACAGATGTGGAAGAATGCAAGTTCTTAATGCATCATTGGCTACAGGGGTGCACTTCTGTAATGCTAGCACTGGGGAGGCAGATGCAGGAAGAATAGGAATCCAAGGCTATACTGAGTTACATAGGAAGACCCTATTTTAAAACAAAGCAAGGAAGACTGTACAGTTTCAGGTATAGAGCACTGACCTACCATGTATAAGACCCTCTTTTACATCCCAACTATAACAAAGCAAAATAATAATGATAATAATAATAATAATAAACAAGCAAGCAAACCACTCCAAAGAACAAATAAATGCAAACACTTCCATAAAACTAAACAACTAAATCTCTGAACATGTGGAGACATTACATTAAATTGACAGATCATTAATACAAGGCACAGGAGTGGCTGACTCACCAAGCATGCTGCTCTGATCTTTCAATAAAGAATTAATGCTGCAGCTGCTGAAAGTATAGAGAATATTTGCTGTGGCTGGTCCAGTTGTGGATGTTTCCTGCAATGGCACCTGTCACAGCCTGTTGTATCTCCACCCAATTAATCTTGCTCTTTCCTTTCTTGGGTATTATACCTCATCAATCTTTAGTCCCCCTAGTGTTATATAAGTGTCTTATATTTGGGGGAGAAAGCAAACCACATGGCCTTTAAAGTCTCTGTGTTTCCTCCTATGAAACCATTCTTTATTCTCATGACTTCCCCACTTTGGGTCCTCTCATAATGGCAGTGAGGATTAAATTGTGGTGAATGGCACAGTTGCCTGGCAGAACAGTATCCACTTAGCATGGTCTGCTTCTGTTTAAAGATCCAGGGTCCTGGCACCAGATAGAATAAGTCTTTACCCTGCTAGGATCTGGCAATATATCATTCCCAGTACCCTACCTTCTCAAGGTACTGAGTGGTGGTGCTACCCATATCCCTAAGGTATGCCCTTATACACACTTTTCTAGTTAAACTCTTGGGAGGCTGGCAAGATGGCTCACCAAATAAAAACATTGCTACCAAACTAGGTGACTTGAGTTTGAATTTTGGGACTCACAATGTCTAACAAACTGTCCTGGGACTTTCATTCTTGAGCACATGCAAACACATAAAAATATATAAATTTAAACTCATTGGTACGTGTGGTGGTTTGAATAAAAATGGTTTCCATAGGCTCATGTCATCTATTTGAATGGTGAGTCCCGAAGGAGGGACACAACGTAAAAGAATTAGAAAGTGAGACCTTGTTGGAGTCGATGTACCCTTGATGGAAGAACTGTGTGACTGGCAATGAGCTTTGAGATTTCAGAACCCAAGACAGGCCCAGTGTGTCTCTTCCTGCTGTCTGCTGATACGGATGTAGAGCTCTCAGCTACTTCTTCAGCACATTTCTGTCTGTGTGCCACCATGGTCCCCAACTTGAGGATAATACACTAAATGGCTGAAACTGTAAGCAAACCCCAGTTAAATGCTTTCTTTTGTAAGAGTTGCCTTGGTTGTGGTGTCTCCTCACAGCAATAGAACACTAACGAGACAACATACCAAACTATGCTTGAGTGGATCTGATATCTTTTTTTTTTGTTCTGTTGTTTTTAGTTTAATCTGGGGGAGAATAGATGTTTGTTCAGAAAGAATTCATAAGGAATTTAAGAAACCACTAGGAAGTAATCCTTGAAAGCTGTTGTTTTGGGGATTAGAGTCATACTGAAATTACTCTGGAGAGCATTTTAACATTATTAGTGCCTGGATTCTCGATCCTGAATTCTGATTTCACAGGTTCTTTATTCCACTGGAAATCTTTGCTATAATGTCAGAAGTTACAACCACAAGTTCTGTAATTTGTGATACCTGAACTATACATGACATTTGTGTGTATGCTGTGAGGCTTTGTCAAACAGCTTTAACTAGCTAAAAAAAATCACAGAACAAATTCAAGACATGCTCCCTTGTTTGGCTACATTGTCACAATAGAAACTGTATTCTTTGCATACACATCTATATGAATGCCCCTTGATTTCTTGGGAAGACGACTTAATAACAGAGATTTAATTATTGTTTATGTGCAAATAATAATAAATTAAAAAACTGCAAACACCCAAATGAGAGGATTTTGTTCTTGTTGTTATTTTGTTTTGTTTTTGAGACAGGGTTTCTTTGTATAGTCTTGGGTGTTTTGGTAGACCAGGCTGGCCATGAACTCACAGAGACCAGTAGGCCTTTGTTTGTGCTGGAATTAAAGACCAAGGAGTGGAAATATTTTGCATGTATGTGGGATGCATTATACATGTTTTCAAATATTTACTAAGGTAAACAATGAAAAGCATGGCATTGGCTTCCCAAATGGTAGTTTTTATAATCAAATTCAAATGATCATATTGATTTTTTTAAGTGAATACTTACATTTGTTCTTGGAATACAAAGGACATGAACAATGCGTGCAGATTTATATACAATTCATACATTTTCATATACTTTATTTACAAGATTAAATGCTGACAAAAAATGAAGGAGGTTCTGTCACAGGAAGCCCTGCCTTAATTTACCCAAGAAAGCAAGGCCCTGTCATTTTAGCTTCATCCTCCCGTAGGTTGAAAATTGAACTGTCACTCAGGGTGAACCTGAAACGCTACCCTATCAGACACAGTAAACTGAAGGTTACCCAATCAGACACTCGGTCGGATGGGAGGAGGCGGGTTTTCAGTCTTGCGTCTGTTGTTGCTGACCCCGCCATTTTAGCATCTGTGGCCGCTTTCATCTTCTACCTCTGGGCTCTGGATTGAACCCTGTATCTGTCGCCCTGTAACTCCCTGGTGCCTGGATACCCAGCGCGAGGGTTGCGCTCACCGGAGTCCCGATATGGTGCGTTTACCTGCGGCAGCGCCCCCAGCCCCGAGCCCTCGCTTGCGCCCCTGCCCCCTGCACTGTGGCCAGGCTGAGCGGCTTGCTGCAGCTCGGGGGTCTCATCGTGTCCGTGAACGGGGGATCCGCAGTGACGCCTGTGATCGGGGTCGCTGCGGATTCCTCCAGATGGGGACGCCGGGGCTGCGGGACCTGTGACTGCCTGAGCACGGCCCGGAGCTTGTCTGCCACCTCCAGATCTGGTAGGACTTTGGCCAGCATGAGGGGATGGATGCAGCCTGCTTGGTCTCTGAGCCCTCAAGGCCATCGGCCTCCCCAGGGTTTTTCTGCAGCTGCCGCCCCGCCGCCTCCCCCCCCCCCCTTCATCTTGCATCTCCACGTTTGTTCCTGGCTGCCGTTGTCGCAATCTTGTGCTGTATCTCTCTGTACCTCTATGGGAATCTGTGAGCAGAACCTTCCCCGCCCCTTTCCCCTGCTCTTTGTAGCCCATCTAAGCATCTCGCAACGTGTTTTTTCCACGAGGCCTGTCCTTCAGGTCCTGGAGTCTCTGGGTGACCTGGAGTAGGTACTTCCCCTCCTCTCTGCTGTTTCCCTCACTATCCCTCTGTTGTCTGCCTCTGGCTCTCTGTATTTCTAGGGATGGAGTCTGGCAATTCATTCATGCAAGGCAATGCTCTGCCCCAAGCCAGTTAGTTCCTTGTCCTTTTTTTTTCCGTTCATGTTTTAAGTATTATATATTAACGGTACACCGTAGTGACTTTCATTACATTTTATACCTGCATGTAATGTATTTTCTTCACCCTAACTCCTATTACCCTCCTGGCCCTTTTCCTGCTCCTACAGATTCTATTCCTCTTTTCCAGTACTTCCCCTTATTCTAAGATTTTTTTTATGACCCCAGACTTACACGTGCATAGGAAGAGGGTTAGTTACAGGAGCATGGGCCTCAACATTGTCTGTACTACCATACTACTGAATAAAGAGGCTCTCCTGAACCTCTCCCAAGACAACCATTAACTGCCTATACATCATCAAGGAGAAATGGGGCCTCTCACTGATCCCTTGGAGTGTCTAGTGAATACCAGCTCTTGGGTTCTCTTCTGGCGGGCAGTCTTATGTGTATGCTCTGTATGTAGCACAGTATGGTGCTGGGGGAATTAAGGTGCAGGTAGCAGAAGAGGACTAGGGGAGGAGACATGAGCAAGAGCACACAGCAAGAGGTGTGGACAGTGAAGGGCGGAGGGGGAAACCAGCCGGGTGCTGGGGGACCTGCGTGATGCATGTACTCTGGAGCAAGAGAGGCCGGGTAGAGAGGCAGGCTCTGTAAGTCCCTGTTTGGAATGTGGCCATATAACACTGGGCTTTCCAGATTTTTCATGGGTACTAGTCTGGTTCCTGGGTGATGAAGGAGTGTTAGGAGAGCAGGAAATGGGAACTGTACCCTAAACCTGAGCACTGCACACACCGGTCTCAGTTCTCTTTATGTGTGCACCCTTTGTGTCTGCAAATCTGTCCCTGCATCCTGTGCCCCCTTCTGTGCCTTGTTTGTGGGATTTGTTTGCCCTTTGTATCCGATCTTTCATATAGGAGCTCACAGTGTAGCCTGGTCTGGTCTCAAACATATGATGACCCTCCTGCCATAGCCTTGTGATCCTTGGGTATTTTTTTCAACATGAGCCGTCATATCCATCTCCCTGCCTTGGTGTGTCTCAGCCTCTGAAAGAGCCCTGCTCTGGAAGGTACCTTGGCTGATTTTGATCCCACTCAGAAGGATTTAATGTGGGATTCCAGGGATAGCCATGCATGGGAACTTCACCTCTTCCCTCTTCTCTAGATGTCTCAATCCATGTTCTAGTAAGGTGAGAAAGAAGGAGACCTAGGTCTAGGTTCAAATCTCACCTCTAAGTCAGGTGGCCTGGTGGTGCAGGCCAGTATATATAGATTGCAAGTTTGAGGACTGTAAAGTGAGTTCATGGTGGGCCTGGGCAATTTAGTGAAATTTAACCTTAAAGAAGAAGATACAAATCAGTTCAGTGATTTGTATGTGTGACGTAAGTTCCATTCCCAACTATCTCCCTGTGCGATTTCAAAGAAGCCAGTACCCATTTTAGATTCGATTCTATTGAATAATGTTACTCCTTTTCTATTGCTGTGCAGCCATTAAAACGAGCAGTATGGGATTGCCATGGAAAGGCCAATGGATACATTAGTGCACATAGACCTTCCATTCTGGGACCCTGAGACCAGAAGAAGGGTGTGATATGAAGTTGTTCCCGCCATAATGAGCGGAAGCGGGTTCAGTCTGATGCTTGTACTGATTTTCAACTGTCCCAAGATACAGAATACAAGTCAAGCTTCAGTGTGACACTGGCAAGACGCAAACACCCAGGGAAGTAGACTCTTATTTCCAGGGCTGAGACCTTGGGTTGATGAGCAGTGTGTCGTTGCAGGGGTTGGTGTCATTTGAGGACGTAGCCGTGGACTTCACTTGGCAGGAATGGCAGGAGCTGGATGCTGCTCAGAGGACCCTCTACAGGGACGTGATGCTGGAGAACTACAGCAGCCTGGTGTCCTTGGGTGAGTCTCATTCCCTGGCAGCTCTCAGCAGTTACTTTCCTCTTGGTTGACAACGGTAGGGATTATTGCGAACTTTTAATAGAATACTAAGTTGCTCATATTTTAGCTGGCCTGTGTTAATGCCATGCATATATAAAGAGCTGTGTGGCTTGGGAATACTCTTATATAATGTATGGTCATCTGATGAGGCCAGTTGGCAAGTCTTACAGCTTAGACACAACATGTGTGTGATAGGGACATTTAAATTCTCTCTGATAGCTACTTTGAAAGGTTTAATTAATTGTTGTCAAGTATATTTACTACCATACTATAGAACATAAATTCCGTGTCACTTGCCTGTGTACTTGAAACAAATATTAACCATCCCCTGTCTACCGTCCGACCCCCCCCAGTCTCTGTCTTTGTTCCACTCTCATAACTCCCATTTTCTGTATTTCTTTGGGGTCACCTTGAACTTGCAAATATAATGAGGGCATGTGGGATTTTGCTTTTTATGACAGATAGAGTTCATTTATTTTGTGTCATTCTTGTGTAGACCTCATTTGTAAGAGATCATCTGTTTACCCCACCCAAGAAAATATCCATTTCTTCCAGTCTGGTGAATCAGAGTGTATTTGTTTTAGTCAGCTAAAGTGACTCTCAGACAGTGGTAACCCTGAAAACACCACTTCTTACTCAGTTTTGTCTTCTATGGCACATGCACTTGGACAGAAGAGGTCTGTGTTCTGAGGGAATATTAGAGATGCCGTTACCATGGCTTTCCTGATTATTTATTTATTTATATTTATTTACTTTTTATTTCATTGCCATATTTGGGTACCAAGCTCTCTTGTGGGTTACCAGTTACTTAGTTTTAAGATAGTAGTGGTCATTGCAGGCTCAGAAATCGTGGTGTACAGTTTCATAAGTGTGTTCTCTAGCTGTGTTCCAGGGCAGGTGTTTCTGATTGTGTGATGATGCCCAAGAAAGGGTGTTAGGATATCAGTACCTCCTTCCTTGCTTTCTGACTGCAGTGAGGTGAGGAACATGATTTTACTTTGATGGCTGTGCATTTGGCAGACATGAAAATACTGTCTGCCTCACTGTCCTGAAGTGTTTATTGTAGTGGTTCTCAGCCTTCCTAATACTGTTCCCCATTAATACAGTTCCTCACATTGTAGTGATGATATGGTGATCCTCAACCATAAAATTATTGTTGCTACTTCATAACTGTAACTTTGCTGCTGTTATGACTTGTAATGTAAATATCTGATATGCAGGATGTCTGATGTCCAACTCCTATGAAAGGGTCATTCTACCCACAAAGGGGTCATGACCCACAGGTTAATAAGCAATAGTTTATTGTATATTTTAGGGACATCATTATGTCAGGTCTTACATTTAAACCTTTGGTTTACTTTTGGTGTTTCGTTTTCCTCGTTATGCATTTGCAGTATGGTTTCTCGGGCTGACTTTGAACTCCTTTTGTAGCCAAGAATCTTGACCTTCTACTCTTGCTCTATGTCCTACGTGCTGGGATATACTAGCACATTCAGAGCTTGATCTGTTATTCGATTTATGTATAAGGTTCAGAGAGAGAAGTCTGTTGCCTTTCATCAACCTGAATAGTCCATGGTTCTCTGCAAGATTTATAGATGAGAACTTCTCTCCTTATTGTAAGGTCTTGAAAACTTCACTGAAAATCATTTGAATGACTTTCTTAGTCAGGTTTTTCCATCACTCCAACCGATACCTGAGGGAAATCTTTGAAGAAAGATTTATGTCGGCATATGGTTTTCTGAGGTGAGTTGGCCATGTCCCTGAAGTGAGGAAGAGCGTCATTGCAGGGAGCACATAACTACAATATGCTGCTCATTTCACAGCTGCTGATGTTCTGATCCCTTTTGGGGGCATCTCCCCACGACCCATTTCCATCTTCTAGACTTCTTCCTGCTAATCAGACTGGTAACCATGACTTCAGCATCCAGTCCTCTGAATCCATTTCAAATCCTCTGACCCTGAATAGGTCTGGTTTTGTTTGGGGCTGTTCATTTTCTTCTAATGGTTTCTGTGTCTCTTTTTGTGGCAGTTTCCTACTGTCTCATTGGAATGGGGTTTGAAGGTGGATATCAAGAGCTGCACATTTGTGCTTTTTGATCAAGATGCTTTGCTACCTTTGTGCTTTTATATTGTGTTTAAGACATTGTTTGGGACAGTGTTTTTCTGTTTATGTGGGAAAGTATATCGATTTTACTGTGAGGATATTGTTGAATCTGCAAACCACTTTAAAAATGTGGGAATTGCTTTCCTCAATATTACTCCAGTTTGTTAACATGGACTATGATGACCTATATTTTGTGTCTTACCCTGGGTATCTCACCACCCTGTGCAACAAGTTTCTGCAGGGTCCGGCACATCTTCTCCCACTGAGGCCAGACAAAGCAGCCCAGTTGGGGAACAGATTTCACTGATAGGCAACAGCTTTAGGGATAGTCCTTCTTCTCCAGTCTGTGTTCCCTCACAGAGACTGAGCCACCCTTCTGCTGCATAATGCCAGGGTCATGGTCCAGCCCGTGTACAACCTTTGGTTAGTGACTTGGTCTCTGAGAGCTCCCAAGGATCCAGGTTAGTTGATTCTGTTGGACTTTCTGTGGCATTCATATCCCCTTCAGGGTCTTCAGTCCTTCCCCCAACTCTTCCAAAACATTCCTTGACCTCTGTCCAGTGTTTGGCTAGGGATCACTGCATCTGTTTCAGTCAGCTGCTCTAATGATTTCATATACATATGCAATGCGTTTTCAGTTTTACCCTCTCTTACCGTGTACAGCCTCCTGATCTCACTGAGCATTCTTCTACTCTTCTTTATAGTCCCTGTCTACCTTCTCTCCTTTTATGTTGTGTTGTTGTATTCTGTAGCTGCCTGCAGCTACTAAAAACTGGGTTGCTGGAACAGAAGCTGAGGGATAGATGGGGAAGGGGTGAAAAGAATGAGGCCAGGACAATAGTTTACCTACCGATTGAGGCCCCAACTTTAATCAAGGTCAGATCTTTTGACAGTTTGGGCAAGCCGCCCCCCCCCCCCAGACTCTGGGCTGAGTTACCAGCATTGTCATCTGGCTTCCCCTGGCAGTCCTTGTTTCCTTTGCTCAGGCAGCTGGGTGGGTCACCTGCTTAATTCAGGAATTCCTAGACCTGGAGGAACAAAGAACTTAACCTTTGCTCTGAGCTTCTCCACCTTAGGATAAAAATTCCCGTTGTAACCTAATTCCCTATTATGCCCTAACTCAGATTCCTGCCTGAAGTCCTTGCCCTTGGCCAATGTCAAGTTCCTACCTTGTAGCATGATACCCCATTATGGCTCTGTACAATGTTGTGTGTGTGTGTGTGTGTGTTTTCTAACTACTGAGTTTGATTCTTTGCGTGAACATGGGATATAGTGGGTTAATTCTTAGAATGTGGGCTTTTTTTGTCTTGATTTTTCTGAGCCACAGTTTCACTATCCCAGATTGCTTTGAACTTACTTTATAGTGCAGAGTATTTTCAAACTTATAACAGTCCTCCTGTCTCAGCATATTGCATCCTGGGATCTTTCCATCTGGTAAAGGGGAGTGTGTGATCTCTTTTAACTTCTCAGTGTTTGGGAATTTCAGGCTAATATTTGACTCCTTGGTTAATAAGTTATACAATAGAGGTGGGGACATAGCTCAGTGATAATTGACCTGCCAAGCATATTCAAGTCTGTAAATTCAACTACTAGCACCACAAAATTAAATAAACAATAAGTAAATAATAAAATTATTGAAACTTTTAAGTTCCTTTAATTTTTTTAGGTCTTTAATTTATTAAAAATAGACTTTTAATATACGATATTCTGATTAAGATTCCCCCTCTCCCACTCCTCCCGGATCCTTCCCACCCAAATCTACACCTATTCTTGCTCCCTCCATTAGAAAACAAAACGGCATCTAAAACAAAAACAAAAAACAAAAGAGAAAAATATTTAGGTAGCTATTTTGAATAGGAATGTAAATTGAAACTTCTCAACATTTTTTTGATTGTATATATTTAATTTTAGTTTTTTGATTCTGTAGTTTTTCTCTATTTGTTGTTGTTGTTGTTGTTTTCTGAGTCCTTTAACTTTTGCTCTGTGTAGCTTCCTTTACTCTTCATAGCACAGCTCAAATGGAGCAGTCATAGTCCATCAGCGAAATGAATTTCTTGGGAACAGCTTATTTATCATTTTCCATTTACAGGGCACTGCGTGACTAAACCTGAGTTGATCTTAAGGTTAGAGCATGGATTCCGGCCATGGAGCATAGGAGACACTTCAGTCTGGAGTCTCCCAGGTCAGTGACTGTGAAAGGGGAAAGGGTAATCAACAAAGACAACTAACTGTTCATTGGATATTGGTCATCTTGAACTTGAACTGTCTTCACCATTTATTTTATACAGTTTCCAAATGAAAATCTCTGTCATTCTGTGTCCTTTGTTGTTGTTGCTGTTGTTGTTTAAGTCTGTTTTCCTAACTTACTTTTAAAAAAATGATCTTTGTATAGGTTCTCTTGGACATTTTTGTTGTTGCTTTGAGATGGGGTCTAATATAACTGCTCTCACGCTTGCTATATAGACAAGATGGGGCTCAAACTCTGTATTTTCCTCCACCTCCCATTATCAGGATGTGTCACCATACCCAGTCTTATCTGTAGTTTCATTAGTTAAATATTTTGCCTAAATATTTTATCTGAATTCTTAATTGTCCTTTCTACGTTGTTTAATATTAAAGGTGTCTTCAGTGCTTGGTCTTGATCTGGAAATTTGATAGCAATAATTAACACTCAAATACATCTCCTCTTGAAGGGCTTACAGTTAGTGAGAGAAAAGGGAAATAATCATATAATATACCTACCACAGTGAGATGAGAGAGACCAAGAGTATTTACCCAGAGAAAGGCCATAAAGAAAACCAGGTGGAGTTTTATTTTAAGAAAGACATAAAGACACTGTTGAGGAAATACTCATTTATCTTACTTTAGCTTTATGATTACTCTTTTTTAAAAATTTTGAACTAGCTATGTGATGGTGGTGGTAGTGATAGTGTTGATGGTGGTGGTGGTGGTGGTGGTGGTGGTGGTACAGGCCTTTGATCCCAGCACTCAGGAGGCAGAGGCAGAGGCAGAGGCAGGTAGATCTCAGAGTTTGAGGCCAACCTACAGTCTACAGGCTACACAGAGAAATCCTGTGTTGAAAGAAAGACACACAGAGGGGCGTGGGTGGAGGAGAGAAGGAGGGATGGGGCAGGGAGAGAAGGAAGAAGGATTGCTGAACTACACACATATGAATGTCAATTGAAGATGTGACAATGAAATTAGGATGGGGAAAGACATTTGGAATTGGTGGCCTAAAAATAATAAACAGATTAAAAAGAAAAATTAGGAAAGAAAGCATTGGAAGTTTAAGGATGGGATTGCAGATACGTTTTCTCTATGCTAGTACATGAATGCCCAATGTCGTAGTCAGAAATTAGATTGTGTTTTCCAAGGAGAGCAAGAGAGAAAGAACATTTGACATCAAGAAAGCAGTGACAGGACAGTATGCCCTAGAACAGAAAAGCTATTGAGAAAAGTGTACACACATCACAACTTTCAACAGCAAATCCCCAAATGGTAATGAGCTGAATGCTACAACTAGGTCATGGCCATGATGTGCAAAGTGCTCTTCTGCTGACTGACCAGCATTCTTTGTCGTGGGAGGAACCTGTGGTACTGGCAAGTATTGATACAGAGATGTGTCTTCTCTGATAGTGTCTTGTATATTTCAGCTTAATTGATTGAACAACAAACTAATTTGCATTTAGCCACACATAGCGTGTTATACCAGGGGCTCTCCACTCTCGGGATATATATAGGTAAGATCAGTCAAAAGCTTAGGAGGCTGGGGACATATTGGCAGTTTCTTTGTGGGCACAAGAAGTGGCCATGGACACTTACATGGTGAAATCCAGGCTCCTTCAGAAAAGAGCATGGAGTGTTAGATATGGAGTCTCACATTTCTGGTGAGGAGTATGCCTATTCCTCATAGACATTCTCAGAGTGTAAGAACAGTGGGCCCAGTATCAGCTGGTTGCTTGGCCTCTGCACCATTTTTCATCTCCGTGTGTTTACTATACATTAGGACCAAAGGATTTGAGCCTAGGGACAAGAATTCATTAGGCTTTCACAGCTGTCTTCCAACCAGAATGTGCTCACTGTTCATTGGGTTCCAAAGGTTCTGAGAAACCCAGAGTCTCCTTGCCTTCTTTCTGCTTTATGGTCTAACATGCTAAAGATGCCCCATCTCTTTTTGCTATCAGTTGTTGTATTCTGTTGTTATTGGGGACTGGTTCCTGGAAGAGAAAGTTAGGGATGGATGGGGAAAAAGAGAAATGAGTCAAGACAACACTGTGCTGATCAAGACTGAAACTTTAATAAATATTAGTCAATATATAGCTTGGGAAAAACTCCTCCTCCCAGACTTCGAGGTGAGGTCTGGGTCTTGCTGACTCCATTCTCAGCGGGTCACCTGCTGAGATCAGAGAACTGTAAATCTAGCAGATCCGGGATGCTTCTAGGTGAGGCTGCCCTGAGGCTGCCAGTGGCTTCCAGATGAGAGCAGAGAGCTGTGCTGTTCTATAAAGAACAAAAGCCAGGAATTTCACATAACTGATGATCAGAGCAAAGGCTGAAAAGCTGAACTGAAACACTGGAGGGGGAAAGGGACAATCAGTGAGTTCAGAAATACTGAAGTTTCTGAAGGAATTGTATTACCATACTGGCTGACACCCTCAAAGGCCTAATTTTTACTGTCATAAAAGTTCTGAATGCTTCAAGTTTTCCTGTAGTAACTGATAGTGTTATATCTGTTTAAAAATTTTAAAATATGATTTGTATGTCTGGTTCGTTCTGTTGCTGTTCTTTTAGCATTTTTCTCTCTGAGTGGTGTTGGGAGTTGGAGCTACAGGTGAATGCTGCTAAGAGTACCCTTTTTGTAAAATGAAGGCTGCTTTCCATCCCCATTCTTCCAAAGAGACAATTCAGGGCAAAAAAAAAAAAAAATCCTAATATACATGGTAGCAACCAGGCAAATAGTGATATGTATTGGAAAAACTAGAGCATCTCCAGCAATCAATTCTGAAGATTTTGTAAATAGTGGAGTGTGAGTGAGGCATAAAATGCAAAAGTGTGGTTTTAGTAATGATCCAAACACTAAAATAGTATTCAAATATATAGGTTCAGCAAACAGGGATAATGACAGAAAATACAAACTTAAATAAGTGAAGAAGGAAGCTCAGTAAGTAAAGCATTCATTGGAAAGCAGCATACACTGGAGTAGACTGTAGAAAAAAAAGAATATGACGAATGAAGATAAGGTTGAAAAATTATTGTAGTGAGAAAACTGTACAGGAAAAGGAAGAACAGTTGTGACTGCAACATTTAAACCCCCTTGGCTATGGAAAAGAGATTCAACCTATGATTGGGAAATAAGTAGACTAAAGACACAGAAAATGTATTCCATGAACTGTAGCTTAAAATTGCATAAATGGAAAGAACAAAAAACCCAAACCAGAAAACACACATCCAGGGAGACAGCCATTCAGAAGCACCTCAGGGTTGTAGTTAAAATGCAAAGTACAGAATAGAGAAAGACAGCTTACAACCTAAGAGGCAAGGGCTTAGTTACTATTATGGCAAGTCCCTTTAGCTTTGTGATCTTTTAACTGAAACTCTGATTACTGGAAAGTGTGGGCTCCTGTATTTTCAAGCTCTGAAACAAAATAATTGCTAACTAAGTTACCTCTCTTCAGCAGTGTTACCCTGTAAACTATAAGATTAGTGAAGAACTACAGATCTTTCTTCATGAGTATAAAACACATGGCACTGTGATTATTAAGAAGTGCCATGGATACTTCAAGAAATGTTGCACAGAAACCAAAAAGGTGACTGTAGTTTGGGTAATAGCTCAAGGGTTAAGTGCCCTGTCTGCTCTTTCAGAGTATCAGGGTTCAATTCCTAGCAACCGATGCCTCCTTCTAGACTCTGCAGATACTACATGCACATGGTACATAGACAAAGCACCCAATCACATGAAATAAAAATAAATCAAATATCAGAAAAAATCAAAACAATGAATATATGGAAAGAATTATATTCCACTAATAAAACATCAGACTGAAGAAAATGCTAGACATTATTAACTCAGTAAACTAGCAGACCACTAAGATGGAGAAGGAAAACTTTAGTAATTATTCTTTAACAAGACTAATTGTAACTGATTTTTCCAACTCATAGCTGAACACTGACAACCTGGATTTAAAGAAAAACACTTCAAGCTGCTGCTTAAATGTGAGTTTATAATACTGGTAAAGACAGACTGAGCAAAAGGAAAACTGTTTTGGAGCAAACAGAATATGAAAGAACTCAACAGTAGCCATATTTATATTAGTCAAACCTTATTGCATGCAAAGTAAACCAGAAGATTTTTGCACATGAAATATTGGACTAGTTCATTATTGTGACCACTAATAAAACAGAATCTATCGAAATTAATAAAAAAAATTGATAAAATGGACTATTTCATCAGACATCTTTGAGATAGAAAAGATTAGTTAGGAATATTTTTAGAATGTGTATCTTAGTAATCACAGAATAGGAAATTGAACAGATGTTTATTTGTACATATGACCTACCAAAATTCTACAAAGTGCCTATATTACATTAATTAATAAGAAGCAATGCCATTGAGGCAACAATAGGATGCCACAACTAATCAGAGCTCCTTGTAAAGTCTCTTTGATTAGTTCTTCTACCAGACAGGTGTGAAGGTAAGTATCTATGCCCAGCAAGCTGATTCATAAAATGGAAAAGGAGTTTGGTAATTTTGGAAACGTGTTATATAGCCAGTTGCTATATGGCCAGATAGCGAGACTAGGTAGGAATCTGAGAAGAAAATATACATGTAAAAATCCTCAATATCATATGCTTTAAAACATTAAAATTATGCCCTGTGATAAGTGTCATTTAATACCAAAGATGCCAGGTAATAAAATTGATGGAAAACATTTTATGTGGTGTGCCTGCAGTTAGAATTTGGAACACACTCACATGTTCATTTCAGTTGAGTATCTGATAGAATTTGGCATCTCTTCAAAGTTTAAAAAAAGGATAACTTTTTCAAGTGACCAAAGAAAGGAACATGCCAACAAAATATTACCAGTCTAGACAATTGTGTATGCTGAGTATAGAAAAGGAGAAAACATTTTGTCTAAATTAGTAATGATACATATTGTATTCCTTCTCATGTACTCTTTCTGTTTTGAGAACTTTATATTTGCATAGATGATTTAGTCAAAGCTTCCCTTCCTTTCCTTCAGTCCAACTTCTTTCATATCCCGCCATTACTTCTCCTTCCCATATCCATGTGCTCTGCTTTTAGATCCCACTGAATCCCCCTTGTGCTACCAGTGTGTGTGAGGGCATAGGCCATTCATGGAGCGTGGAGACCCTCTTGGGGACCACATCCCTGAGAAACCTCAACTTTTCCATCACCTAATAGCTGTCAGTTACCAGTCTCTTCCTAGTTATTGATGGGACTTTGTCAGTTCCTTCTTCATCTATGTTGGGGTTTTGGTTAGCTTTATTCGGCAAAGGCTTTATACATAGAGTCCTAGCTGTCATGCGTTCATGTGTGCAGTGGTGTTGTCTTGACCTGAAAATTCTGTTTAAGAAAATCATCTACAACTTCTGTTCTTACAGTCTTTCCTCCCCTTTTTCCATGATGATCCCTGACCTTTGGGAGGAGGGTGTGTTATCTCATTTAGGACTGGGCACTCTGACAAATGAACAGTGAAAGCTGCACTAATATATACACATAAAAATAAGTACTTAGGGAGCCACTTAATACTATAGCTCTGTAGAAAAGAATTGAAGTAGCTTGTGCCTCACAGCCTGTGACCTACCCACCCACAGGTTCCTTACCCAGTTACAAAGCAAGAGTTCTATCTCATGGAGTGAGCCTTAACTCCAATTAGAGTGATTGCTTACTCCTGTAATTTACTCCTGTAAATTTCATGCCACTATTGTGAAACTAGGTATATCTTGTTAGACCGGCTATTATTGTAACTCTCACAGCTAAGAATGTTGATAACTTTTTTTCTTTCAGTATTGTGATAGCACTTCCCAGCTAGCCAGTAGGCATGAAGCTTCAAGATCAGTATCAGCTTAATTTTACATGTTCTATAATTGAAGTTTAAAGTGTCTTCAGAAATGGGGTCTTACCATCAAGTTATGGAGAGTAACTAAGACCAGTAGCAATATGTTTTATTGTTGATGCAGGGGTGGCCAGGATCATACTATCAGCACCTTGAAAATAGATAACCTCAAAGCACTGAACATTTTGTTCAATAGTATATGATATCTGGGGTATTTTATTTTTCTCTGTGTATCTCCATTCTATCTTTCTTTCTGTCTATCTATCTATCTATCTATCTATCTATCTATCTATCTATCTATTAACCAATCATTTGTCTTAGATATCCATCCATCTGTCTGTCTGTCTCATCTATCCATCCATCCATCCATCCATCCATCCATCCATCCATCCTACCTTTCTTTTAGAACTTCCCAAAACAGTTTTCCATAAGGCTTTTAAAGAAAGGTCGTTTAGTGTTAGTATCCTGTCTTGTGTACCTCCGCTCCTCCTCTGCCCTCTCTTCCCACCCTCACCTCACTGAATCTTACCTGCACCACTATTCCCCTTTACTCATTTATAACATTTGTTTATATCCCATATTTCTTATCTCCCCCATGGCCTCTTTTTTTGTGGCTGTTTTCCTTACTTCTATAGGTCCTCCTGTTTAAGCATACACATCTAAAGATTCAGTGCTAGGATCCACATATGAGAGAGAGCTTAGGTCATCTTTCAGGATCTGGGTTAACTTTCAAAGAATAATCTAATTCCAGCTCCATTTATTTGCCTGCAAAGTCCACAATTTAATTTTTATTTATAATGTACTTTTTTATTTCATGTGTATATAAATAAATATATCATATTTTAATTATCTATTTATTAGATAGTGCACATCTCTGCTCTTATTTCAATTTCCTAGCTTTGAACAGTCATGTATGCGTGTTTACCCACTGCAATAAGAAGCTTTTCTGATCATGTTTGATAACAATGTAAACTGTACATAGAAATATACATGTTTAGAATGCAGTTTAATAATTAATATGACCATTTGAAAGACGAAGTAGGTTCTTCCTTAAGGACTCTGACTTCTCAAGCTGTGAGTTTGGATAAATTATGTCCATAACTTTGTAGAATTAATATATAGTAAAAGACACCTAAAAATGTGTGTCTTTTTCTCTATGTATATATTCTCTATGTTTAGGCACAGACCAGTCTGGAATTGCAACCTAATCATTTCTTAGCATTTATTTTTAATAAAATGATTTATTTAAAAAAAAACATATCTTTGTCCAAGAGGCAAAGAGATTTGTAGAGCAGAAGATGGATTAAGAGAGTGTCTTAGTCAGGGTTTCTATTCCTGAACAAACATCATGACAAAGAAGCAAGTTGGGGAGGAAAGGGTTTATTAAGTTTATACTTCCATGTTGCAGTTCATCACTAAAGGAAGTCAGGACTGGAACTCAAGCAGGCCAGGAAGCAGGAGCTGATGCAGAGGCCATGGAGGGATGTTTCTTACTGGCTTGCTCAACCTGCTCTCTTATAGAACCCAAGAGCACCAAGGTGGTACCACTCACAAGGGGCCCTCCCTCCTTGATCACTAATTGAGAAAATGCCCCACAGCTGGATCTCATGGAGGCACTTCTCCAACTGAAGCTCCTTTCTCTGTGATAACTCCAGCCTGTGTCAAGTTGACACAAAACCAGACAGTACAGAGAGCTTCTGAAGAAACTTCCCTCTAGTGTGAGAGAAAGGTGATTGTAATCATTGACCAATGGAAGACAGACCCTTCTGTGGCTTTTCAGGGCAAAGGAATAACATTTATAATAAATGTATAATAATCCTTCTAGGAACCTACAGTTTTGCTCCTAAAACAGAAAGTGAAGTCTGTGCTTTGTGGGTCGCTAGTGAAAGAAAATCTTCCCACTCCACAAAATGAGATGTGATATCAGATAGTGTGTATACAATTAAGGTTTTACAGGACTGGAGCTCGGTTAACAACACAGTTAAAAATCAGTGTGCCAAAAACAGTAGCCAAGAAGTATGTGAATAACTTCTTTCCATGTATTTCTCAAGAGTAAATGCAGTGAAGGAACATGGCTTAGGACTGCCTTACCTGTTCGTGTAAAATTTCCCTCAGTAAGCTGAAGAATCGTGAAGAAACTTTACAATTATATTTGAACTAATTAAACCATATATTTGATTTATGGATAGTGATGTTTTTTTCTAATATTATTTCAGGTGTTCTTGAAGTGTATACTCCAGAAGAGAGTTGCCTGGAAAATTCAGAGAGTCATATATGGCCAGTGGGAAGCATCAGCAGAGATATTTCAAATAAAGAGATGATTGAAGTAGGTAAAATGTGAATGTGAACACAACCTTCACATTTTGATTGTGGACATAAGGAGAAATGTTCACAAATGTTTTTAAGAAACCTAACCTGTAACAGAATGAGTCTGTAGTAAGCCTAACGGCATGCTGACTAGTGACGAACCTGATAATGTAACTAATAAACCCCTCACGCACCCTGAGTATCTTATTCTCCCTAACAAGGCTAAAAGCTCACATTATGAATTTATAATATTTGACTGGGAATGTACATCTACACAAAAACACTGTTATTGATACCTAAAAAGCTTTATATTTAAGAAACCTCTAATTTCATGGATTGGAAGGCTTTTTTTGATTGTGTAAAATTAGCTGTGCAAAACATATCTCATATAAGGAAAATATTGCATATAACCTGACTCAGAACAGAACATGGTGAAGTATGGGGCTAAGAGATAGCTGAGCGGTTAAGAGCATGAGCTGCTCTCTCACATAACAGGACTTAGGTTCCCAGCACACATTGTGCGGCTCTTAACCAACCTGCACCTCCAGCTCTAGGACAAGAAGACACCTCTGGCCTCTGTGGGCACCTGCTCCTGAATGCATGTACCCCTATATGTATGCATAATTTAAAATGATAGAAAGAAATTAATCTTCTGTTAAGTGAAAAGTTGCACAGCAGGGAAAATTGTGAGTGTACTTGTCTTTTTAACTTTTAAGATGTTATTATTCTCACAGAACATTAGTAAGCACATGTTAGGAAAAAAAACCACTGATATAAAACCTTGACAAATTCTTTTGTCTCAAGGCAGAAATGAAGGTTCAGCTGGAATTTCCCCGAGGTGCAAAACCCTATGAATGGAAACCATGTATGCACAGCAAGCAGCATGCATCCTATCCAAGTGTGAAACCCTACGGATGGAAGGAGTGTCAGAGAGCGTTCTGTTACAAGTCGGCACTCACTCAGCACCAGAGAACTCGTACAAGACTGAAGATCTATCAGTGTACAGAATGCAGGAAAGCTTTCCCCTCCAAATCAGAACTCACTGTGCATCATAGAATTCACACCGGTGAGAAGCCCCATGAATGTGAAGAATGTGGCAAAGCTTTCTACCGTAAGTCAACCCTTACAGTACATCAGAAAACTCACAGAGGTGAGAAACCTTATGAATGTAAAGAATGTTGGAAAGCTTTCTATTATAAGTCAACTCTCACCGAACATCAGCGGATTCATACCGGCGAGAAGCCTTACGTGTGTAAAGACTGTGGGAAAGCTTTCTTCTACAAGTCAAACTTAACTCGCCATCATAGAACTCACACAGGCGAGAAGCCTTATGAATGTGAAGAGTGCAGGAAAGGTTTTTCCTCCAAGTCAGAGCTCACGTCACATCATAGAACGCATACCGGTGAGAAGCCCTATCAGTGTGAAGAATGTGGCAAAGCTTTTTACTGCAAGTCAACCCTCCGTGTGCATCAAAAAATACATACAGGTGAAAAGCCTTATGAGTGTAAGGAATGTCAGAAATCTTTCTATTATAAGTCCACTCTGACTGAACATCAGAGAACTCACACAGGGGAGAAGCCTTATGAATGTAAAGACTGTGGTAAAGCTTTCTTCTACAAGTCACAGTTAACTCGCCATCATAGAATTCATACAGGGGAGAAGCCTTATGAATGTGAAGAGTGCAGGAAAGCCTTCTCCTCCAAGTCGGAGCTCACTGCTCATCATAGAACTCATACCGGTGAGAAGCCCTATGAATGTAAAGAATGTGGCAAATGTTTCTGTCGCAAGTCACACTTAACTCTTCATCATAGAATCCATACAGGTGAGAAGCCCTATGAATGTAAAGATTGCAAAAAAGCTTTTTTCTGCAAGTCAGGACTTGCCCGACATCTGGGAACTCATAGCCATGGTACTAATACAAAGAATAGAGAAAAGCATTTTCCTGCAACTCACAGCTCAGTCAATATCAGAAATGATATACAAGTTAGAAACCCCGTGGTTATAAAGAATGAAGAAAAACTCCCTACTATAAATCAGTCCTCGGTCCATATGATGGACTTCCTAGAGTTGGGAAGTCCTATAGACGTACACAATGCAGGAAAACTTACCTTCTTAACTCATGCCTCATTCAGTATGAATGAACTCAGGTGAGAGACTAATAACTGCGAAGGCTAGAAAGCACACAGTCAGCCAGGATCACTTGACATCAGAGAATGCCCGTAGAAAGATTACAGCAAAGAACTGCCACAAGGGAGACCTCTCTCAACATCAGAAGAACATTTTGTCTGGAAAGAACACAGGAAAGTTCTACTATAGTTATCTCAATGTAAGCAACTTAAACATGTGAAGAAGCTTATGAATTAAAAGCCAAAAGTTTTGAATGATGAGTCAGATCTCCATTGAAACCTGCAATGAAAAACCCTGAGAATGTATAAAAATCAAAAAAAAAAAATATTTTCCATTGTTGACTATTATATATGTACTAACATTGAAAAACAAACATTTAAGGGACCCTTTTAAAGAACATAGGAAATATTTGATAAGTCAGATCACATTCTGCATCAAAAAAGTCATACAGGTGAGAGACTATGTACAAATTTGTCATGTGTAGTGGTACTTATGTTCCATTTCATTGACACATAGATATTCAAGACTAGGAAACATCGTATTTTCTCCAACTCTGGGTGGGCCTAGAGTGTTATAAGGGCATGTATAGAAATGTGATATAGTTCAGAAGTGCTGTTGAGGTATGACTGATTCTGTATCTGGTAGGAGGCACTGGCTTATTTTGTAGGACTGCTAAAGTCACTGGTAATCTGTTTTCTGATTCTCATCTCGCAAGAGAAAATGTGGTAAATCTTCTGATAAAGTCATTTCAGTCTGGCAGTCAGTGATATAGGGGTCCAGAAATTAACAGTGCTTATTTCCTGATCTCAGATAAGTGATGGTTAAGAGTGGTAACATTTATATCAAATTCGTAGCACAGGAAAGCTCAAGGTACATGGGGCTTGTACCATACTTTGCAGTTACAGAAAGGAATCTAGACCAGTGCCTAAGATAACAAACCATGAGTGTTATAGCCAGGATCAAATATCATATCTCAGCTCAGTGTCTCTTGGACTATCCCTGCACCATTTTACTTGAGCATATTTATACTGCTTGTTATTAGTGGATGAAGGGAGAACAGTCTTTACTATCATTTTCCAGCTCTGGCAGAAGAGAATCTAAATAATAGTGTCATCAGTCTTTTAAGCCAAGCAAATCCCAACTGGGCTTATTGCTGGTTTATACCCTCTTCGCTTTCCAGCATCCAACTGCTCCCTTCCAATTGGCAACTCTGCAGACTACCAGGGGAAAAGATTTAGAGTGAGTGCCAGGAAAGACTAGGGAAGGGGCTACATCTTCCATCTGTGCTGTTTTGGAAAAAATCCCATTCCTGCTGAGTAAGGCTTTCCAGATGTGGCCCACGAGGGGTGGGGCTTTGTAAGTGACCCTTACCACACTCTATAAGGAAGCCAAATAAAGTCATTCGTGTATTTATGAACTTTGGTGGAATTATGACTCTGTTTGTCATCAGTACCTTAGGGGAAGAGGTAGAGATGGCTTTACATCTCCCCCTGAGAAGGAATTTATTTCAACATGGAGTCACTATTAGGATGAACCTTTACTCAAGATGAGGCAGTAGCAGCACAAAGTGAGTATTCCTATGGTGGGTTGGATCTCTAGGAAGTCAGGGTGATCTTTACCTGTCATCCAAATCCAGCCTTGCTCACCTTTTCCCATGTTAGTTATTGATTGAGTAGATAATGCAAGAAAATTTTATGCTCAGAAAATTCTATGCTTAGTTTGAATTGGAGTAAGAGGTACTGATAAGAAGAAGTTTACACAAGACATTTTAAAATATTATTATTTACTTTAATATCTTTCAAGAATCTCAGTAATCTACCTTGACCCAGTGTAGTGAGAAAAAAGAGGGAGACAGCTAAGGATATCCTGGAAACAAGTTAATGAGTCTTCAGTTGAGTAACCTGGGCCTTGAATAGATATTGAAGCTTGTGCATTTATCATTTCTACTACTATGATGGCATAGTGTCATCCCTTTACTTATCACCTTTCTCACTGACCTGGTGCTTCTGGATCTTTGTGAAGGATTATGTGGATGTGAGTGATCCTGGAGTCAGAGCTTTGGGACAAGGAGTCTGTCCCAAAGGCTTAGGAAGAAGTCTCAAAATCTCAGTACATAGAAAAGAAAAAGTCCTTCCAGAAGAATCTCAAATCAGATTATGATCTAGGTGCGTATTGTCTGCTTCTCAGAGTATACAAACAAGTATACAAGATATACTTGTATATACAGAGTATACAAGATACAAACAAGATAAGAAGTCTTGAGTATACAGAAGTCTGAAGTTTTCACTGACTTGTAGTTAGTTTCTAGTGTGAGTAGGTAAAAGGTAGCATGTGTTCTTCCTAAATATGAGAAAAACGAGTGGCTAGTACTCAACATACTATATGAGTCCACATGTTCCCAGACTGTGTTCAGAAGTTTAGATTTATGACCTTTTCCACACATATCTGACTATACAAGACCCTAGAAATGGTGCAAATGGTAGAGGGTATGGCAACTGTGATGTAAGGGGGATTTTGATAGACTTTGGCTGCTTGCCCACTAAGGCAGTATTATCTAGTTTTTCAAAAATGCAGATGATGAGCACCTAGCTGTCTTATAGTTCAGGATAAGAATAGGAGTGTGGTAGTCCTCCCTTTGCTTATTAGGTTTTCAGAGATACAGAAATTGCACATCAGGATCAAAAGAGGGTTTGTAGATGGGACCAGAGCATAGACAATTAGTTGTGTGTGTGTGTGTGTGTGTGTGTGTGTGTGTGTGTGTGTGTGTGTGTGTGTGTTTGTGTGCAAACTTTCTTTGTAAACTCAAGAGTAAATGTTGAGTAAACAGTGGTTTACATCCTTGTCTATACTAAAAAAGGCTCTAGCAAGAAGTCTGAGAGGACATAATCTACTTGCCATCACCAGTGCCTTGTAACATTATCATCAAGCACAAAAGTACCTAATCTCATGATAAAACAGACATGGAACCAGAAAAGAGACATGTCATGCTACATTTAAAGAAATAGAACAGTCCTTTCACAAGGGAAATGCTAAGACCATTGGCAAATAGAGATATTTACATCATGATTCATAATAGTAGCAAAATACCATTATAACATATCGATGGAAATAATTTTATGGTTGGCTGGTAAAAGCTAGTTAGTGTCTGAATTCCATAAGATTAATTAGTAAGGCTCAAGGATACAGTAGTTAATGTGCAAAATGTTTAGAAGTTCTTTTAAAATTAGGCATTCATTTATCTTACTCAGAGAACCAAAACCTTGATAGTTACTGATGTATCTAAAAACTGAATTTTAGAACAAATATCTACCCTGCTGTATGTGGAGATATTACTGTATTTTAAGTGTCAATCAGGATGTTGGGAGAATCAGTGGATAGACTATAATAAGTGAGCATATATGCATGACAAACTCATTGAAGAAGTGATGAAAGGTGCTAAGAAACATAAGCAGGCTTGTGACTGTGTTCTCCAGATATCAGACTGCACAAACTACTCCAGTTGCCAAATATGTTGTTAATCACAGGTACACAAATTTGCAATTATCAAGGTACTCTTGGAAAGGAGTACATTATAGATAAGTGGGACTGATTCCTACAATCTAATTGAACAATTTGTAAATAAAATGAAAGTGTTCTAGCAAACACTGTGCCAGTGTATAATTGGTACCATCAATATGAACCTATCCCCATTCCATACTTGAATCACTTCGTGAGTGTATTTCTCTGCAATCCTTTTGAACCAATATTGAAATAGTCTCTTGTGTTATAATCATTCACATGAATACTTATTTCTGGATTGTATCCTTGGTAGGAGGATTTCAAATATATTTACCAGCTAATTTTTCTAAATGAATAATAATTTATATTTAAATTTTTATTGACTATTCAGTTTTTCTAACTCTCACAGGTTGGGTTTTAAAGATTTTTTTTTTTGAAGTTAAAATATATTCTTTTCCTCCTTCTCTTTCCTCCCTCCAACCTTTTCCATGTACTGTTTGCTCTCTCAAATTCATGGTCTCTTTACTTTTTGTTCCAGATGTATGTGAAAAAATATATTCCTAAATATATAAATATAGTCTCTTAATCTGCATAATACTACTTGTATGTGTGTGATTTTAGGGTATTGGATAACCAATTGGTATGTTCTTCTTCGCTTGGGAAGATTATTTCTCCTGTTCTCAGCATTCCTTAGTTATCTGTAGTCCTTTATCTAGAGTTGACACCTTGTGAGATTACTGACTACCCCGTGTTAGTATGTCTGTTAATTCTATCCTTTAAAGAGAGAGATTTTAAAAATTGTATGTGTATGAGTATTTTGCTGTCACTTAAGTTAATATACTATGTACATGCTTACTAACTGCAGATTCCAGAAGAAGATGTTGGATCCCATGAAACCAGAGTCAATAGATGGATAGATGGTTGTGGGTAATTTGCATGCTGCGATCTGAGCCTAGGTCTTCTTCAGAAGCAGCAAGTACTCTTAACTACTGAGCCATCTCTGCAGCCCGTGCCACTAGTGATTTAGCTTACATCTACATTGATTTCTCTAATTTCTAAGCATATTGAAGATAATTTATGATATTAAACACTCACACATGTTCTATACAATGTGGCCATTCAAGCCTCTTGCCCTTTTTTTTTTCTGAGCTGAATAGTTTTTCCTTTTATGTTCAAAGTATTTGAAGGTGGCCCAAGGTTTAATCCTATCATTTGGAAGGTAGAGGCAGATGGATATATGTGAGTTCAAGTTCAGCCTGATCTGTCTAGTGAGTTCTAAAACAACCAGGACTATGTAGAGAATAAAATAAAGCACAGTAATTGGTCTATGTGATATGGTGTGGTTTCTCCTAGTGTGTTATTTCTTCTTACCCTTAAACTATATAGTCTGATGAAATGAATGACTTTTTAAAAAGTCATTGCATTTTAAATACTTTAAAATCATTGCTTTAGGCAAATTCCAAAGGAAATAGTACACACATTGTATAGCTCCCACCCACTTGGTGACAAAGATCCATTCCTTTATCAAGTTTTTGTTTGTTTTAATGCTGATCTAGTGTTATGTGAATCAAATTATTATATACTGGGAACCACAGAAAGATCTGTCGCTCAGAGGAGCAATACAGCTGTGCACCTGAGTGAAGAGCTCATCCAACACTTAGAACTCAGTCTGTTGAGGACAGGGTTTGAGAAAGGGACTTAGCACACAGCCTTGGATTTCCTGGAATTCACTGTGTAGAACAGGTTTCCCTTCCATGGTGGAATCTGCCTCTGAAATGTTGGGATCGTATGCCTGTTCCACCATACCCAACTGCATCCAGTCTTAAAAATGTGATTATTAGAGGGGTTCTAGATGCAACTGTGATAGCTAGATAGTTCTACTACCCAGATGAACTGCAAATCAGAAACAGACCATGCATTAACTTGGTTATTACAGTTCTGATATGTTCTTTTACAGGTGCTTGTTTCTGAAGTCTGTTTATATATGTGACAGTGTTGAGATGCTGAATTAAGTATGAGATCTCTACTGGTCCTTCCCATCACAGAGATGTTTATCCCCCTCTTCCTTCCTCCCTCCCTCTTTTTATCCTTGGCATTGGTTAGAGGACCACCATCTCTCACCAGCAGCAATTTAAGCTCTTAGACTCCAATTTTATTAACTGAAATTCTTATACAAAACTACCAGTATATAATAAATATATACATAAATGATTTATTTCTGTTCTTTAAGATGCTCTTGACTTTTATTGGTTCACCCTTCCCTGAAAAAAAGAAATGAGCTATGACAAGAAAATGTAAAAGAAGAAGAACAGTTTATTTCACTTCCTGGTTTTCCAGAGTTGTCAGTCTATCATGACAGGACAAGTGTATTAACAGGATTGCCTAAGTACTAGGTAGTGAGAGCTGGAGGTGCCCATTTCTCATATGACATAGGGCAGGGAAGGAGAGATTGAAGGCCAGATCCATTAGTAAGTATAAACTTCAAAAGTCTGTGAGTAATGACAAGCTTCCACAGGCTCAAACTCCTCACTGTAATTTGTGAACCCAATGGAAGATTGAACTAAAGCAAGAACAACAGCTAATATAGGAACCACCCAAAACTTCAATTTCATAAACAGCAGCTAAAAGTTTTATTAAGATCATCTGTTCCCCACTGGGACATTTTTTTTTTTTTAGGTAGACTATCTTTTTTTTAATTGATATATTTTTATTTACATTTCAAATGCTTTCCCCTTTTCTGGGTCCCCACTCCCCGCAAGTCCCTTAAGCCCTCTTACCTCTCCCTGTTTCTCCATCTACCTCTTCCCACTTCCCTGTTCTGAAATTCCCCTATACTCTTGCACTGAGTCTTTCCAGAACCAGGGGCCACTCCTCCATTCTTTTTGGACATCATTTAATTTGTGGATTATGTCTTGGGTATTCAAAGTTTCTAGGCTAATATCCACAGATCTGCTTCCTACAATGGCATGTTACCTCTATCTTTGTTCAGTTCCACATCATGCATATGGCTCTCCTTAGCCGGATATCCTACCTGTGATGTCCTCTCAGGATTTCCTTGCAGTGAATTTGAACTCTAATGTACTGCTTGTCCTCAGTAGCATTCTGAACCATCAGTAAGAGCTTCCATAACCCCCTCATGCATCTCTTACTCCTACTTGCAAACCAGCACCAGCTGGAAATGTTATGCAATATGTTTTGAAACTTTAACCCCTTCCCCAAATCCTTGCAGAGCTACTACCCATTACCTGCCCACCCACTTTTGTGCCTACCTTTTTTCAACCAACAAACCTATTTTGCATTTTTCCATATATTCTTTGAAGTGTGGGCTTCCACTGCAGTATTGTTGAGTTACCAGGTGAACCATTCTGAAAGAAAACTGACACTCTATTTCCTAGCAACTATAAATAGCCAATAGCTCAGCATTGAGAGGGACTTTGTGTCCACCTTCTTTATCCATGGTGGGATTTGGTCTTGCACTGGGATTCTGCATGGTGTCACACTTGCTGTGAATTTCTTTGTGAGGTTTTCTTATGTCTTGAGGTCACTTCCTATGTGGATGGAAATGAAAAGCTTGATAGTGATTGTGATAAAAAATGAAAAAAATATATTTGGAAATCAGCCGCCTAAAGAGAATAGGTCATATTGTTGGAGTCAGCTATGGAGTCTTAAAAAGAAAAAATTGAAAATAGAAACTGAGAAGAAAGAAAGAAGTGTAATATAGGAAAAGGACTTGTATAATATTGGAAAATAGGCAATGAGGCAAGAAGGAAACACTCCACACTTTTTTTTTCATTTTTTGTTTATTTTATTTATTTACATTTCAAATGTTATTCTCCTTCCCAGTTTCCCCTCTACAAGCTCCCTATTCCTTCCCCATCCCCCTGCCTCTATGAGGGTGCTCACCTACTCCTGCCTCAGTGCCCAAGCATTCCTCTACCATGGGTCATCGAACGTCAACATGACCAAGAGACTCTCCTCCCAGTGATGCCTGATAAGGCAATCCTCTGTTACATATCCAACTGGATCCATAGGTCCCCCAGTGTATACTCTTCGGTTGGTAGTTTAGTCCCTGTGAGCTTTGGGATCTGGTTGGTTGATATTGTTGTTTTTCCTATGGAGTTGCAAACACCTTCAGCTCCTTCAGTCCTTGCCCTAACTTTTCCATTGGGTTCCCCTCATGTAGTCTGATTGTTGGTTTCATGCCTCCACATCTATATTGGTCAAGCTTTGGCACAGCCTCTCAGGGGAAAGCTATACCAGACTCTTGTCACCAAGCACTTGGCATCAACAATAGAATCTGAGCTTGGTGTCTGCAGATGAGATCGATCCTTAAGTGGCCTTTCCTTCAGTCTCTGCTCCACTCTCTGTTCCTGCATTTCTTTTTGACAGGAGAAATTCTGGATTAATGTTTTTGAGGTGTGTGAGTGGCCCCATCCCTCAACCGGGAGTTGTGTGTGTGTATTGGATATGATGTCTACAGGTTCTATTCTCCCCTTTGTTGGGTATTTTGGCTAATGCTCTCCCTGTCCAGGGTAACCTCTTAGATCCCTGGCATCTGGGACTTTCTAGTGGCTATCCTCAGTTCTCTGTCCCCCATTGTTACACACCTCCTTTCAAATTCTAGACACTCTGTACTTCTCCCCCATCTCCTCCTGTATCTGAACTGCCCCACCCCTTTCTGTCTCCCTCCCCTCTCCTTCCCCGACCGACCCCTCTCTTCATCTTCTTCCAGAATAATTTGCTTCCTCGTTCTGAGTAGAACTGTAGCATCCATGATGTGGTCTTCTTTATTCTTGGATTTCATATAGTATGTGAGTTGTATTGTAGGTATTCCAATGTTCTTTTTGGCTAATATCCACTTATCAGTGAGTACGTGTCATGTATGTTGTTTTGTGACTGGGATACCTCACTCTGGATGATATTTTCAATTTCCATCCATTTGCCTGTGAATTTCATAAAATCATTGTTTTTAATAGCTCAGCAGTACTCCATTGTGTAAATGTACCACATTTTCTTTTTTTCTTTTCTTTTTTTTTCTTATTTTAAAAAATGTTTTTATTGAGGATATTCTCCATTATACCCTTTCCCAGTTTCCAGAAAACCCCCTAATCCATCCTCCCACCCTGTGCCCCTCTGTCCAACCCCTCCCCCATTTCCCCACCCTATGGCATCAATCGAGCCTTCCTAAGACTGAGGACCTCTCCTCCCACTGATGCCCAACAAGGCATTCCTCTCCCACAATTGCAGCTGAACTATGTGTACCGCCTTGGTTGATAGCTTAATCCCTGGGAGCTCTGGGGTGTCTGGTTGACCAACATCATCATTCTTCCCATGGCACTGCAAACCCCTTCAGCTCCCCCTGTCTTCCCTCCACCTCTTCTATTGGGGACTCTGCACTCAGTCCAATGGTTGGCTGCTAGCATCTGCCTCAGTATCTTTAGGCTCTGGCAGTGCCCCTCGGGAGACAACTATAACAGGCTCCCTTCAGCAAGCACTTCTTTTCATCCATAATAGTGTTGGGGTTGGGTGACTAGTTATACGATGAATTCCCAGGTAGGACAATCTCTAGGTCGCTTTTCCTTCAGTCTCTGCTCCACATGTTGTCTCCATAATTGCTCCTATATTTTGTTCACTTTCTCAGAAAAACCAAAGCAGCCACACTTTGAACTTCTTTCTTCTTAAACTTCCTGTGATCTATGAATTGTATCTTGATTATTCTGAGTTTTTAGGTTAATATCCACATATCAGTGAGTGCATCCCATCTGTGTTCTTTTGTGACTGGGTTACCTCACTCAGGATGACACTTTGTAGTTCCATCCATTTGCCTAAGAATTTAATGAATTCACTGTTTTTAATAGCTGAATAGTACTCCATTGTGTATATATACCACAGTTCCGTATCCATTCCTCTGTGGAAGGACATCTGGGTTCTTTCCAGCTTCTGTCTATTATAAATAGGGCTGCTATGAACATAGTGGAGCATGTGTCCTTATTATATGTTCGATCATCTTCTGGACGTATGCCTAGGAGTGGTATAGCTGGGTTCTCAGGTAGTACTCTGTCTAATTTTCTGAGGAAACACCAGACTGATCCCCAGAGTGGTTTTACCAGCTTGCAATTCTACCAGCAATGGAGGAATATCCCTCTTTCTCCACATCCTCGCCAGCATCTGCTGTCCCCTGAGTGTTTCATCGTGTTCATTCTGACCAGGGTGAGGTAGAATCTCAGGGTTGTTTTGATTTGTATTTCCCTGATAACTAAGAATTATGAACATTTCTTTAGCTGCTTCATAGCCATTCAAGTTTCCTCAGTTGAGAATTCTCTGTTTAGCTCTGTACCCCATTTTAATAGGTTAGTATCAACTATTCTTTCCTCCCAGTCTTCCCATCACACTGTTGAGTCCCAAATTCCTCTACCCCTTCTCTCTGAGAAGGGGGAGGCCCCTCCTGGGTATCACAGCCAACCTGGAACTGAAGGACAATGTACATCCTCTCCCAGTGATGCCAGACAAAGAGGCCCAGTTAATGGAAGAGGATCCACAAAGAGGCAACAGGCAACTGATTCAGGGACCCTTTTTGTTATTTGACTTCTTTGGGTCTCTGGATTGTAACATGGTTATCCTGTACTTTATAACACTTAATAAGTTAGTATGGACTATGCATGGCTTTTGGGGTATGAGTTGCATCATTCAGTATGATATTTTCTAGTTCCATTCATTTGCTTGTAAAATTTATAATGTCATTTTAAAATATTTAAATAGCCGAGCAGTATTTCATTGGGTAAATGATCCATAATTTCCTTATCCATTCTTCAGTTGAGAGACATCTGGGTTCTTTCCAGTTTGTGGCTATTATAAATAAAGCTGATATGAACATAGCTGAGTGAGTGTCCTTGTGGTATGGTGGAGTAACTATGTATCTTTTGGGTATATGGCCAGGAGCTGGGTGTTGAGGTACAAATTATCTGAAAATTCCCAATTATCTGAACAAAACACAAAATTTCCACAGTAGGTATACATCTTTGCACTCTATCAGCAATGGAGGAGTGTTCCCCTTGCTCCACATCCTTGCCAGCATGTGCTATTCCTTGAGGTTTTGATCTTAGACATTTTGATGGATATAAGGTGGAATCCCAGAGGTCTTTTGATTTTTCACTTTCTTGATTGCTAAGGACATTGAACATTTTTAAAGTGTTTCTTGGCCATTAGAGATTTCTATGCTGAGAATTAGAATTCTGTTTAACTCTGTAGCCATTTTTCTAATTGAGTTATTTGGGTTGTTGGTGTCTAATCTAACTTCTTTATGTATTTTACATATTAGTCCTCTATCAAATGTATTGTTGTTGAAGATCTTTTCCCAGATTGAAGGCTGTTTTGTTTGTTTGTTTGTTTGTTTGTTTGTTTGTTTGTTTGTTTTTGTCCTGTTGACACTGTCCTTTGCCTTACACAAGCTTTTCAGTTTCATAAGATCCCATTTGGTAATTGTTGGTCTTAGTGCCTGAAGTATGGGTATTGTCTTCAGGAAGTTTTCTCTTGTACCAATGACTTCAAAGTTATTTCCCACTTTCTGTTCCATTAGATATAGTGTATCTGGTTTCATATTGAAGTCTTTGATCCACATGAACATAAATTTTGTGCAGGGTGATAAATATAGATCTATTTGCATTCTTCCAAATACAAATATCCTGCTAGACCATTATCATTTATTGAAGATGTTTTCCCATATCCATTATTTGGTTTGACTTCCTTGTCAAAAAGAAGTATCCGTAGGTGTATGGGTTTTTTCTGAGTCTTTGGTTTGACTTCCTTGATTAAATTGTCTGTTTCTATACAAATACCATGCCATGTTTATTACTATTGCTTTGTAGTACAGCTTGAAGTCAGCAATGTTGATACCTCCAGAAGTTCTTGTATTCCATGTTTTTTTTTTATTTTTTCATATGAACTTTAGAATTGTTCTTTCAAGGTCTATAAAGAATTGTGTTGGAATTTTGATGGGATTTGCATTGAATCTGTAGATTACTTACAGTACAATGACCATTTTAACTACATTAATCCTACTGATCTATGAGCATGTGAGACCTTTCTATCATCTGATACATTTTTCAATTGCTTTCTTCAGAGTATTGAAGTTATTATCATGTAGCTCACTTGTTTGGTTAAAGTTAAACCAAGATATTTTATATTATTTGTGACTTTTGTGAAGGGTATTGTTCTCCCTTAATTCTTTATCAGTCTAATTATTTGCATAAGGGAGGGTGACTAATTTATTTTATTTAACTTTGTATTCTGCCATTTTGCTGAGGGTGTTTAAAAGCTTTAGAAGGTCTCTTGTAGAGATTTTGGGGTTTTATATATATATACATATATATACATACATACATATACATACATACATACATATACACATACATACACATACATATACATATGTACATAGTCATATTGTCTGCAAATAGCAATTCTCTGACTTCTGCCTTTCTAATTTGTATCATTTTGATGTCCTTTTCTTGGACTTCAAGTATTATATTGAAGAGGTAAGGAGAGAGTGGACATCCTGGCCTTCTCCCTGATTTTAGTGGAATTGCTTTAAGTTTTTCACCATTTAATTTGATGTTGGCTATTATTTTGCTATACATTGCCTTTATTGTGTTTAGCTATACACGTGTATCCATGATCTCTCCAAGACTTTTAATATTAAGGGGTATTGGATTTTGTCAAAGGCTTTTAATTAGCCTTTAATTAAATGTTCATGTGTTCTTTTTTTTTAAATTTTAGTTTGTTTATATGGTGGAATATGTTGATGTGTTTTCATATATAGAACTACCCTGCAGCCCTGGGATGAAGCCAGCTTGATCTATCTTGATGGATGATGTTTTTGATGCATTCTTGGATTTACTTTGTATTTTTGCATCAATGTTCATAAAGGAAATTGGTCTGAAATACTCTTTCTTTGTTGAAACTTTGTGTGGTTTAGTTATCAAGGTGACTTTAGCTTCATGTAATGAGTTTAACAATGTTCCTTCTTTTTATTTTGTGTAAGAGTTTGAGTAGCATGGTAGTAGATATTCTTTGAAAGGCTGGTGTAATTCTGTACTAAAACTATTTTGCTCTGGGATTTTTTTTTTTTGATTGGGAGAGTTTAAATGACTGCTTCTATTTCTTCAGAAGTTATAAGAGTATGTAAATAGCTTACATGATCTTTATTTAACTTTGTTAAATAGTATCTGTATAGAAATTTTTTTATTTACATATTCCAATTTTGCAGAGTACATGTTTAAAGAAAGACCTAATGACTTTTTAAAAATTTCCTCTTTCTGCTTTTATGGCTCCCTTTTCATTTCTGCTTAGTTAATTTTAATTCTGTCTCTCTGCCTTGTATACAGGTTTGTTTAACTTGTTCATTTTCTCAAAGAACCAGCTCCTCATTTTCTTGATTCTTTGTATTATTTTCTTTTAATTTATTGATTTCAGCCCTTCATTTGATTATTTTCTTCCCAGAGGCCAGCCCTGGCAGGTCTTCTTTCTTGCTCTTTGTTCTCTTTGAGGCAGAGGAGGGCGTGTCAGCAGAGGTGAGACCTTGTCTTATAAGATATGAGGGAAGGGCTTTGTCTTAAGAGATATTTAGGGTTGTGTATAATAATTAAAAATATACTTATCTAAGTAATAATGCCAGTGTAGTTGACCTGACTTTTTTTCCCCTCTGAGGCCAAAATCTGCCATCTCTAGCATTTAGCATCTTATTCTAAAACCGCAGGAGATCAAGTAATGCAGCCTTTGTTCTATCTCCTCAGGAATTGTACAGCTCCAACTTTTAGCCTGTGAATTGAAGTCTCAGGTAGAAAAGGGGAAACTTTGAAAAATGAATTTAGTGAATTTATTTCTAAGTTGTAAAAAGTTTCTTCTGAAAGCTCTCTAAGAAAAGGGGGGAAAGCAGAATGATCATCTTTCTGTCTTCATCATTCATACATCTTTTTGAATATATGCTCGATGGTAAAAAGTTCACCACAAGTTTACACATAAATTAAAATTATAAATCAAATAAGAAGTTTGCAAAAGAGAATGTTTACATGCATATTCATTAGGAGTAATTATCTGGCTAAACATTCATCACCTGTCACAGCTCCATAGGTTCATGGAAAGTTAAAAACCATAACTTAAGTTATTGGTGAAGTTTTGTATAGATAAACCCATTCAATATTTTACCTTCTGTCCTTGCACCTATAATAAATTTTCAGTTCCATTTTGATTATTAACCTTTGGTTAATGGTTTGGCAACATCTTCGAATGTACTTTAAGTAGTATAATGCCTGCTTACTATCAGAAGCAATTAACTGATGATACTTGGATACTTACAGACTTCCCATTGCAGTTTTGAGTATAATAAAGGACCTAATAGCAGTCCCACTATAAAAGATCTTAATAAATACTGATATAGAGTTTGTTCAGTTTCTGAGTTTGTAGGCTTTCTGTTTTTTTCTCTTTTTGTTAAAATCTAGCTTATTTCATGGTGATTCGATAGGATGTAAAGAGTTATTCCAGTGTTCTTGTATCTGTAGTGCTAGCTTTGTGATGGACTATATGATCAATTTTGGAGATTTCATAATGTACTGAGAGGAAGGCATACTCTTTTGTGTTCAGCTCAAATGTTCTTTAGATATCTATTAGTTCCATTTAATTCGTAATGCCATTTCATTTCATTATTTCTCTGTTGAGTTTCTGTATCAATTACCTGTCTATTACTGGGAGTGAGATTTTTCCAAACATTAATGTATGGTGTTTGATGTGTGATTTAGGCATCAGTAATCTTTCTTTTACAAATGTGGGTCCCCTTACATTTGAGACATATATGTTTAGAATGGAGATGCTATCTTGGCAGATTTTTCTTTCTAGGAGTATAAAGTGTTTTTCTGCATCTCTTTTGATTACTTTTGATTGAAAGTCTCTTTTATTAGAAGTTATAATGGCTATTCCAGATTGTTTCTGGGGTCTATTCACTTAGAAACCCTTTTACAGAATTGTACTCTGAGATAATATTCATGTTTGTTGGTGATGTGGGTTGTGTGTGTGTGTGTGTGTGTGTGTGTGTGTGTGTGCAGCAGAATGATGGATACTGTTTTCGAATCCATTCTGCTATTATGTATCTTATTATTGCGGATTGAATCCCTTGATATTTAGAGAGATTAGTGACCAGCAATGAATAATTCCTGTTATTTTGATGTTGGTGGTGGTAGTTGTGTGTGTGTGTGTGTGTGTGTGTGTGTGTGTGTGTGTGTGACTGTTTCCCTTTGGGATGCTATGGAGTGTTTTCTTGTGTGTACTTATCCTCCCTGGGTTTTCCTTCTATTATCTTCTTTAGGGCTGGATTTGTGGACAGATATTGTTTAAATTTGGTTCTGTTGTGGAATATATTGTTTTATCCATCTATGATGATTGAAAATTTGGATAAGTATAGTAGTCTGGGCTGACATCTGTGGTCTGTTAGAGATATCACACATCTGTCTAGGCCCTTCTGGCTTTTCAAGTCTCTGCTGAGAAGTCGATGTAATTCTGATAAGTTTGCTTTGGCATACTACTTGGCCTTTTCCAGTTGCACCTTTTAATAGTCTTACTTTGTTCTGTAGATTTAGTGTCTTAATAATTATGTAGTGGGAGGAATTTATTTTCTGGTCTAGTATAATTGATGTTCTGTAAGCTTTGTGTATGTTTATAGGCATCTCATGTTGGGTAAAATTTCTTCTCTGATTCTGTTGAAAATACTTTCTGTTCCTTGGAACTGTAACTCTCCATCATCTGTTATACCAATTATTTTTATGTTAGTAGGTCTTTGGAATTGAGGGTAGAATTGTTTTCACTAGTAGCAGCAGACCTTCAGGGATCCCTGATAGTTGCAGGCCTCTAGGATTGCAGGTTTTCTGGACATAAAGATAGAATCATGGTATGCACTCACTAATAAGTGGTTATTAACCTAGAAAACTGGAATACCCAAAACATAATCCACACATCAAATGAGATACAAGAAGAAAGCAGGAGTGGTCCCTGGTTCTGGAAAGTCTCAGTGAAACAGTATTTGGCAAAACCAGAATGGGGAACTGGGAAGGGGTGGGAGGGAGGACTGGGGAAGAGAAGGGGGCTTACGGGACTTTCGGGGAGTGGGGGGGGGGGGCTAGAAAAGGGGAAATCATTTGAAATGTAAATAAATTATATTGAATAAAAAAAAAAGATAGAACACAGTGCCTCACAGCTCCTGAGCTTCCCATAGAACCCAGGAATCAAGGAGTTTGGGCTTGAAGATCTCACCTAGCTGTCCTAGGCAGCATCAGGCCTCCAGCAACATAGACAGAGCTGTGGCCTGGTCAGTGTTATGCAGATTGGGAAAGTAGAACTTACTGTTGCTAGGTTTGCCTGGAGGGGCTGGCAGGCAGAGGATTGGGGCATCTTTCTCATCTGGTGGTCTCTGATGAATGTAAGACTCTGAGATTACAGGTAGAAATGTGAACTGGAAGATGGAGATTTAGGCAGGGCATTGTGGTAGGGGTCCCTAATAGCTCTTTTCAAAACTTCTTGAATCAGGCACCCATGGTTGAAATTACACTCAGTACCACTTTCTTCCATGCTTCTCCTAGTATGGTCCATTAAGCCTCATTTAAACAACACAAGGCAGTTGCATATATGAACTCAGAGTAAATGTGACAGCATATACAAGCCTAGTGTATGCACAAGGTAGATCAAATCTCAGCATGAAGATGTGGGATAGCCATGAAGTCCTATCACTCACTAGCTGAGGGGTTCTGGTATTTTATGCATGCATGAAGAGAAGAATACTAAATATTTTTCAAGAATAATTTATTGGTAAATCATTTGTATTCCAGTAGGTCCCATTTCTAGGAAAAAATAGATGGGACAAATTTTACTAGATATTTGGGGGAAAGGGAATATAGTCCAGTGTGGAAAAATCTAAAGAAAGTTGACAAAGGATATGAAAATATTAAAAATCCATTGTACAAAATTCTCAAAACTAATGAAAATAAAAATATAAGTCCTTAGTCCTGAGTCAAACTTGGTGGGTTTAAAGTTGCATGCATGCTCTGGTGGAATCCTTCCAGTTTCTATCTCTTTTGGGACCTTCCTCTACCACAGACCACCATATTCAGGTGGCATAAGAAGATAGCTGACCACCCAGGAGTGCGGAGAGGCCAGTCTTCACAGGTAGGACCTCCCCTACTGCTCAGACCATCACATCCGAAACCCTCAGGTAGGAGCCTTCTGGTTTCTGTCTCTGGTGGCTCAGGAACATCCTCTGTCACAGCACACCATATCCAAGAGGGGCAGGGGGTAGCTAAATCCACAGTAGTGTAGAGAGGCTGGTCACCCATCCATGCAGCTCAGAGGAAACAACCAGAAACGCTGAGGACACATGAGCCTAGGAGCAGCCTAGGATAGGAGTCTTCTGATTTCTGTCCCCACCCAGAGATGATCTAGGGCCACAGAGCTACATACACAAATACAACCACAAGAGAGCTGCTCTCCCAGGAGTACCTACATACTTGTGTACAGAGAGAGAGAACAGGTCTCCCAGGAACACAGATCCAGAGGCTTTCAGGACAGATAAGTCACCGTCAGAGACAGCAACACCAGCTCACACCAGAGATAACCAGATGGCAAAAGGCAAACACAAGAATAGTACCAACAGAAACTAAGGCAACATTGCATCATCTGAACCAAGTTCTCCCACAACAGCAAGTCCTGGATACTCCAACACATCGGAAAAGGAAGATCTGGATTTAAAACACATTTCATGATGCTGATAGGGGATTTCAAGAAGGACATAAAAACTCCCTTAAAGAAATACAAGGAAACATGGGTCAACAGGTAGAAGCCCTTAAAAAGGAAACACAAAAATCAAAGTAATACAGGAGAACATGGGTCAACAAGTTTCCCTTAAGGAGGAAACACAAAAATCCCTTAAAGAATTACAGGAAAACACAAACAAGTGAAGGAACTGAACAAAATCATCCAAGATCTAAAAATGGAAGTAGAAACAACAAAGAAATCACAAAGGGAGAGAACTATCAAGATAGAAAACCTTGGAAAGAAATCAGGAGTCATAGATGCAAACATCAATAACAGACTATAAGAGATAGAGGAAAGAACCTCAGGTGCTGAAAATACCATAAAAAGCAATAACTCAACAGTCAAAGAAAAATGCAAAATGCAAAAAGCTTGTAACCCAAAATATCCAGGAAATCCAAGACACAATGAGAAGAGCAAACCTAAGGATGATAGGTATAGAAGAGAGTGAAGATTTACAACTTAAGGGCCAGTAAATATCTTTAACAAAATTATAGAAGAAAACTTCCCTAACCTAAAGAAAGAGATGCTCACATACATACAATAAGCCTACAGAACTTCAAATAGACTGGACCAGAACAGAAATTACCCCTATCATATAATAAAACACCAAATGCACTAAACAAAGAAAGAATATTAAAAACAGTTAGGGAAAATCAAGTAACTTATGAAGGCAGACCTATCACAATTACACCAGACTTCTCACCAGAGATGAAGGAAACTAGAAGATCCAGGGCAGATCTCAAACAGACCCTCAAAGAACACAAATGCCAGCCCAGACTTCTGTATCCAGCAAAACTCTCAATCACCATAGATGGAGAAATCAAGATATTCCATGGAAGAACCAAATTTACAAAATATCTTTCCACAAATCCTACAAAGGATAATAGATGGAAACCGCCAACACACGGAGGGAAACTACATGCTAGAAAAAAGCAAGGAATTAATCTTCTTTCTACAAACCCAAAAGAAGATAGCCACTCAATCATAAAAATAAAATCAAAACAGGAAAGGGGCGGCGGCGGCCGTGGTGGCAGCTGCGGCTGCGGCTGCAGCAGTGCAGCAGTGGCTGGTCCAGCTGAAGGGCCATCAGCAGTGGAACCAAGGCGGCACAGGGTCCAGTTAGGCCCTGCGCCCACGACCACTGACCTTCCCTGACCAGCCGGGCTGCAAGCAGCTGGGGTTTTGCAGCGCCTTTCCCTGCACGGAAGCCACTTCAGAACTCGGCCTCCTGCCAGTCAGGAGAGGCTCACCTCCATCTTGGTTTCAGACTCCAGAGAGATCAGACAGACTGAGATCAGCCTGGGCGGCGGCACCACATCTCCAGGTCCTGCAAGAGGTTAGAGGGGCTTCCGGGAGGCCAGCTGGGAGAAGTCGGTGTGCTCTGGTGAATCCAGCGGGCCCCAGCGGGAGCCTTCGGGTGCCTGCTTCGGGATCTGAACAGCCTGGGCAGCAGCACCCTGTCTACAGGCAGTGCAGGAGGTAAGCTGTGCACCAGAGGCCACCTGGGAAGGGGCAGCTTGCACTGGTGAGTCCAGCATTGATAACACCAACTAACACCAGTGAGAACTAGATGGCAAAAGGCAGACGCAGGAACGTCACTAACAGAAATCAAGGCAATATGGCAACATCTGAACCCAATTCTCCTCTACCAACATGTCCTGGATACCCCATCACACCAGTAAAACAAGATTTGGATTTAAAATCACTGGTCATGATGCTGGTACAGGAACACATGAAGGACATACTTAAAGAAATTCAGGAGAAAATGGATCAAAAGTTAGAAGCCCTTGCAAGGGAAAAACAAAAATCATTGAAAGAAATCCAGAAGAATACAAAAGCCAACAAGGAGGAAACGCAAAAAACACTTAAAGAAATACAGGAGAACTTTGGTCAACCGGCTGAGGTCATGAAAGAGGAAACACAAAAATCTCTTAAAGAACTACAGGAAAGCACAAACAAGCAAGTGAAGGAGCTAAGCAAAACCATCCAGGATCTAAAATCAGAAGTAGAAACAACTAAAAAAACTCAAGGGGAGACAACTTTGGAGATAGAAAGCCTTGGGAAGAAATCAGGGGACACAGATGCAAATATCAACAACAGAATACAAGAGATAGAAGAAAGAATCTCAGATGCTGAAGATTCCATAGAAACCATGGACTCAACAGTTAAAGAAAATGCAAAATGCAAAAAGCTTGTAACCCAAAATATCCAGGAAATTCAGGACAGAATGAGAAGACCAAACCTAAGGATTATAGGCATAGATGAGAGTGAAGATTTACAATTAAAAGGGCCAGCAAATATCTTCAATAAAATTATGGAAGAAAACTTCCCTAACCTAAAGAGAGAGATGCCCATGAATATACAAGAAGCCTACAAAACTCCAAACAGACTGGACCAGAACAGAAATACTTCCCATCACATAATAATCAAAACACCAAATGTTCTAAACAAAGAAATAATATTAAAGGCAGTAAGAGAAAAAGGCAAAGTAACATATAAAGGAAGACCTATCAGAATCACAGCAGACTTTTCACCTGAGACTATGAAGTCTAGAAGGTCCTGGGCAGATCTCATGCAGACTCTAAGAGAACATAAATGCCAACCAAAACTACTATATCCAGCAAAACTCTCAATCACCGTAGATGGAGAAACTAAGATATTTCATGACAAAACCAAGTTTACGCAATATCTATCCACAAACCCTGCCCTACAAAGGATAATAGGAGGAAAACACCAATACGAGGAGGGAAACTTCACCCTGGAAAAAGCAAGATAGTAACCTTTCATCAAACCCAAAAGATGTTAAGCTATCAAATTTAAAAAAATAACGTCAAAAATGATAGGAAGTAACAATCACTATTCCTTAATATCTCTTAACATCAATGGACTTAATGCCCCAATAAAAAGACATAGACTAACTGACTGGATACACAAACAGGACCCTACATTTTGCTGCTTACAGGAAACACACCTCAGGGTCAAAGACAAACACTACCTTAGAGTAACAGACTGGAAGAGAATTTTACAAGCAAATGGTCTCAGGAAGCAAGCTGGAGTAGCCATTTTAATATCAGATAAAATTGACTTTCAACCCAAAGTCATCAAAAGAGACTCTGAGGGACACTTCTTGCTGGTCAAAGAAAAAATACAACAAGAAGAACTCTCAATCCTGAACATCTATGCTCCAAATGCAAGGGCACCCACTTTCATAAAAGAAACTTTATTAAAACTCAAAGCACACATTGCACCTAACACAATAATTGTGGGTGACTTCAACACTGCACTTTCCTCAATGGACCGATCAGGAAAACAGAAACAAAACAGGGACACAATGAAACTAATTGAAGCTTTGGACCAATTAGATTTAACAGATATAAATAGAACATTCTATCCTAAAACAAAAGAATATACCTTTTTTTCAGCACCTCATGGTACCTTCTCCAAGATCGACCATATAATTGGTCACAAGACAGACCTCAACAAATATAAGAAGATCGAACTAATCCCATGCCTCCCATCAGATCACTATGGAGTAAAAGTGGTCTTCAATAGCAACAAAAACAACAGAAAACCCACATACACGTGGAAACTGAACAATATTCTACTCAATGATACCTTGGTCAAGGAAGAAATAAAGAAAGAAATTAAAGACATTTTAGAACACAATGAAAATGAAAACACAACATACCCAAATCTATGGGACACAATGAAAGCAGTGCTAAGAGGAAAACTCATAGCCCTGAGTGCCTCCAAAAAGGAAATGGAGAGAGCATACCTTACCAGCTTAATGACACACCTGAAAGCCCTGGAACAAAACGAACTATTTCACCCAGGAGGAGTAGAAGGCAGGAAATCATCAAACTCAGGGCCGAAATCAATCAAGTAGAAACAAAGAGAACCATACAAAAAATCAACAAAACCAGGAGCTGGTTCTTTGAGAAAATCAACAAGATAGATAAACCCTTAGCCAGACTGACCAAAGGGCACAGAGAAAGTATCCAAATTAACAAACTTAGAAATGAAAAGGGAGATATAACAACAGAAACTGAGGAAATACAAAAAATCATCAGATCCTACTACAAGAGACTATACTCAACACAACTGGAGAATCTGGAGGAAATGGACAATTTCCTTGACTGATACCAAATACCAAAATTAAATCAGGACCAACTAGACCATCTAAACAGTCCCATAATGCCTAAAGAAATAGAAGGAGTCATAAAAAGTCTTCCATCCAAAAAAAGCACAGGACCAGATGGTTTCAGTGCAGAATTCTATCAGACCTTCAAAGAAGAGTTAACACCAATACTCTTCAAACTATTCCACAAAATAGAAACAGAAGGAACACTACCCAATTCCTTCTACGAAGCCACAATTACGCTGATACTAAAGCCACACAAAGATCCAACAAAGAAACAGAACTTCAGATGAATTTCCCTTATGAACATCGATGCAAAAATACTCAATAAAATTCTTGCCAACCGAATCCAAGAACACATCAAAATGATCATCCACCATGATCAAGTAGGCTTTATCCCAGGAATGCAGGGTTGCTTCAATATACGGAAATCCATCAATGCAATCCACTACATAAACAAGCTCAAAGAACAAAACCACATGGTCATTTCATTGGATGCTGAAAAGGCATTTGACAAAACTCAGCATCCTTTCATGCTTAAAGTCTTGGAGAGAACAGGAATTCAAGGCCCATACCTAAACATAGTAAAAGCAATATACAGCAAACCAGTAGACAGCATCAAACTAAATGGAGAGAAACTTGAAGCAATCCCACTGAAATCAGGGACCAGACAAGGCTGCCCCCTTTCTCCTTATCTTTTCAATATTGTACTTGAGGTACTAGCTCGGGCAATTCAACAACATAAGTAGGTCAAAGGGATACAAATTGGAAAGGAAGAAGTCAAACTATCATTATTTGCAGACGACATAAAAGTGACCCAAAAAACTCCACTAGAGAGCTCCTACAGCTGATAAACAACTTCAGCAAAGTGGCAGGTTATAAAATCAACACAAGCAAATCAGTGGCCTTCCTATACTCAAAGGATAAGCAGGCTGAGAAAGAAATTAGGGAAATGACCCCCTTCACAATAGCCACAAACAGTATAAAGTATCTTGGGGTGACTCTTACCAAACATGTGAAAGATCTGTATGACAAGAACTTCAAGACTCTGAAGAAGGAAATGGAAGAAGACCTCAAAAAATGGGAAAACCTCCCATGCTCATGGATCCGTTGAATCAATATAGTTAAAATGGCCATTTTGCCAAAAGCAATATACAGATTCAATGCAATACCCATCAAAATCCCAACTCAATTCTTCACAGAGTTAGAAAGAGCAATTATCAAATTCATCTGGAACAACAAAAAACCCAGGATAGCTAAAACTATTCTCAGCAACAAAAGAAAATCCGGGGGAATCAGTATCCCTGACCTCAAGCAATACTACAGAGCAATAGTGTTAAAAACTGCATGGTATTGGTACAGTGACAGGCAGGAGGATCGATGAAACAGGATTGAAGATCCAGAAATGAACCCACACACCTATGGCCACTTGATCCTCGACAAAGAGCCTGAAAACATCCAATGGAAAAAAGATAGCCTTTTCAAAAAATGGTGCTGGTTCAATGGAGGTCAGCATGCAGAAGAATGCGAATTGATCCATCCTTGTCTCCTTGTACTAAGCTCAAATCCAAATGGATCAAGGACCTCCACATAAAGCCAGACACTCTGAAGCTAATAGAAAAGAAACTGGGGAAGACCCTTGAGGACATCGGTACAGGGAGAAAGTTTCTGAACAGAACACCAATAGTGTATGCTCTAAGAGCAAGAATTGACAAATGGGACCTCATAAAATTACAAAGTTTCTGTAAGGCAAAGGGCACCATCAAGAGGACAAATCGGCAACCAACAAATTGGGAAAAGATCTTCACAATCCTACATCAGTTAGAGGGCTAATATCCAATATATATAAAGAACTCAAGAAGTTAGACTCCAAAAAACCGAACAACCCTATTAAAAAATGTGGTACAGAGTTAAACAAAGAATTCTCACCTGAAGAACTTCGGATGGCGGAGAAGCATCTTAAAAAATGCTCAACTTCATTAGCCATTAGGGAAATGCAAATCAAAACAACCCTGAGATTTCTTCTTACACCAGTCAGAATGGCTAAGATTAAAAATTCAGGAGACAGCAGGTGTTGGAGAGGGTGTGGAGAAAGAGGAACACTCCTCCACTGCTGGTGGGGTTGCAAATTGGTACAACCACTCTGGAAATCAGTCTGGCGGTTCCTCTGAAAACTGGGCACCTCACTTCCAGAAGATCCTGCTATACCACTCCTGGGCATATACCCAGAGGATTCCCCACCAAGTAATAAGGATACATGCTCTACTATGTTCATAGCAGCCCTATTTATAATTGCCAGATGCTGGAAAGAACCCAGGTATCCCTCAACAGAAGAGTGGATGCAAACAATGTGGTATATCTACACAATGGAGTACTATTCAGCCATTAGAAACAATGAATTCATGAAATTCTTAGGTAAATGGATGGAGCTAGAGAACATCATACTAAGTGAGGTAACCCAGACTCAAAAGGTGAATCATGGTATGCACTCACTAATAAGTGGATATTAACCTAGAAAACTGGAATACCCAAGACGTAATCCACACATCAAATGAGGTACAAGAAGAAAGGAGGAGTGGCCCCTGGTTCTGGAAAGACTCAGTGAAGCAGTATTCCGCAAAACCAGAACGGGGAAGTGGGAAGGGGTGGGTGGGAGGACGGGGGAGAGAAGGGGGCTTACGGGACTTTCGGGGAGTGGGGGGCTAGAAAAAGGGAAATCATTTGAAATGTAAATAAATTATATCAAATAAAAAAATTTTAAAAAAATAAAAAAATCAAAACAGGAAGCAACAATCACTATTCCTTAATAACTCTTAACATCAATGAATTCTCCCCAAAAGATACAGACTAACAGACTGGATACATTGAACAGGACCCAGCATTTTGCTGCATACAGGCAACATACACCAGTGTCAAAGACAAACACTACCTCAGAGTAAAAGGCTGGAAAACAATTTTCCAAGCAAATAGTCCCAGGAAAAAAGGTGGAGTAGCCATTCTAATATTGGGTAAAAATGACTTGCAACCAAAAGTCATCAAAAAAGACACTGAATTACATTTCATAGTCATCAAGGAAAGAAATTCTGCCAAGAAGAACTCTCAATTCTGAACATCAATGTTACAAATACTAGGGCACCTGCATTTGTAAAAGAAACATTACTAAAGCTCAAAGCACACATTGCACCTCACACAATAATTGTGGGTGACTCGAACACCCAGTTTCATCATTGGTCAGATCAGTTAAACACAAACTAAACAGAAATACAGAGAAACTAACAGGAGTTTTGGACCAAATGGTTTTAATTGATATCTATAAAACATTTCATCCTAAATCAAAAGAATATACCTTCTTCTCAGCCACTCATGCTACCTTCTCCAAAATCGACCATGTAATTGGTCACAAAACAGACCTCAACATATATGGGAATACTGAAATAATCCCATGCCTCCTATCAGATCACTATGGATTAAGGTTGGGCTTCAATAGCAACAAAAACAGCAGAAAGCCCACATACACATGAAAGCTTAACAATGCTCTACTCAATGTTACCTTCGTCAAGGAATAAATAAAAAAATATCAAAGACTTTTTAGAATTTAATGAAAATGAAGGTACAGCATACCCACACTCATGGGACAAAATGAAAGGAGTGTAAAGAGGAAAACTCATAGCTCTGAGTGCCTCCAGAAAGAAACTGGAGAGAACATACACTAGCAGTTTAACAGCATACCTAAAAGCTCTAGGACAGAAAGAAGCTAATAGACCCAAGAGGAGTAGAAGGCAGGAAATCATCAAACTCAGGGCTGAAATCAGCCAAGTAGAAACAAAAAGAACTATACAAAGAATCAACAAAAACAGGAACTGGTTCTTTGAGAAAATCAACAAGATAGATAAACCCTTAGCTAGACTAACCAGAGGACACAGAGATAGTATCCAAATTCACAAAATTAGGAATGAAAATGGAGATATAACAATGAAAACTTAGAAAATTTAAAAAAAACAATCAGATCCTACTACAAAACCCTATACTCAACAAAACTGGAAAATCTGGAGGAAATTGACAATATTCTAAACAAACACCAAATACCAAAGTTAAATCAGGATCAGACAGACCATCTAAACAGTCCCATAAACCCTAAAGACATAGAACCAGTCACTGAAAGTCTCCCAACCAAAAATATCACAGAACCAGATGGTTTTAGTGCAGAATCCTACCAGACCTTCAAAGAACCCCTAACACCAATACTCTTCAAACTATTCCATAAAATAGAACCAAAAAAACACTACCCACCGCATTCTATGAAGCCACAATTATGCTGATACCAAAACCACACAGAGATCCAACAAAGAAAGAGAACTTATGATCATTTTCCCTTATGAATACTCATGCAAAAAATACTCAATAAAATTCTTGCCAATTGAACCCAAGAACACATGAAAGCCATCATTCATCACGATCAAGAAGGCTTCATCCCAGGTATTCAGGGATGGTCCAATATATGGAAATCCATCAATGTAATCCACTACGTTAAACAAACAAACAAACAAACAAAAACAAACAAAAAACTCAAAGAAAAAACCCAAATGGTCATTTCATTAGATCCTGAAAAAGCATTTGACAGGATTCAGCATCCTTTCATGTTTCAGGTCTTGGAAAGAACAGGAATTCAAGGCCCATATCTAAATATAGTAAAAGCAATATACAGCAAACCAGTAACCAACGTCAAGCTAAATGGAGAGAAACTTGAAGAAATCCCACTAAAATAAGGAACAATACAAGGCTGCCCTCTCCATATCTATTAAATATAGTATATGAAGTTCTACTCAGAACAATTAGAAAACAAAAGGAGGTCAAAGGCATACAAATATGAAAGGAGGAAGGCAAATTATCACTATTTGCAGATGCTATGATATTATACTTAAGTGACCCAAAAAACTCCACTAGAAAACTACAGCTGATAAACAACTTCAGCATCCATTCCTCCATAGAGGGACATCTGGGTTCTTTCCAGCTTCTGGCTATTATAAATAAAGCTGCAATGAGCATAGTGGAGCATGTATCCTTATTACATGCTTGGGAACCCTCTGGGTATATGCCCAGGAGTGGTATAGCACGGTCTTCTGGAAGTGTCATGCCAGTTTTCTGAGGAACCTCCAGACTGATTTCTAGAGTTGTTGTACAAGCTTGCAATCACATCAGCAATGGAGGAGTGTTCCTCTTTCACCCCATGCTTGCCAACACCTGCTGTCTCCTGAGGTTTTTTTTTTTTTTATATTTTTATTTTCTATATTCTTTGTTTACATTCCAAATGATTTCCCCTTTCACGGATCACCCCCTCCACATATGTCCCATAAACCTTTTTCTCTCCATCCATTCTCCAATCACCTCCCTCCTTTTTTTCTCTGTCCTTATATTCCCCTCCAATGCTAGATCAATCCTTTCCAGGATCAGGACCTTCTCCATACTTCTTCATGGGAGTCATTTGTTATGCGATTTGTGCCTTGGGTATTCAGGGCTTCTGGGCTAATTAATATCCACTTATCAGAGATTGCATTCCATGAGTATTCTTTTGTGACTGGGTTACCTCACTTAGGATATTTTCCAGATCAAAATATTCGCCTAAAAATTTTGTGAATTCATTGTTTCTAATTGCTGAGTAGTATTCCATTGTGTAAATATACCACATTGTCTGTATCCATTCCTCCTTTGAGGAGCATCTGGGTTCTTTCCAGCTTCTGGATATTATAAATAAGGCTGCTATGAACATAATGGAGCATGTGTCTTTATTGCATGCTGGGGAATCCTTTGGGTATATGCCCAGGAGAGGTATAGTGGGGTCCTGCGGAAGTGTCATGTCCAGTTTTCTGAGGAACTCCAGACTGATTTCCAAAGTGGTTGTACCATCTTACAGCCCCACCAGCAGTGGAGGAGTGTTCCTCTTTCTCCACATCCTCACCAAAACCTGCTGTCTCCTGAGTTTTTGACCTTAGCCATTCTGACTGGTGTAAGGTGAAATCTCAGGGTTGTTTTGATTTGCATTTCCCTAATGACTAATGATGTTGAGCACTTCTTAAGGTGTCTCTCAGCCATCTGAATTTCTTCAGGTGAAAATTCTTTGTTTAGATCTGTGCCCCATTTTTTAATAGGGTTATTTGGTTCCCTGGGGTCTAACTTCTTGAGTTCCTTGTATATATTGGATATTAGCCCTCTATCAGATGTAGAATTGGTGAATATCCTTTCCCAATTTGATGGTTGCCATTTTGTCTTTTGCCTTACAGAAAATTTGTAATTTTATGAGTTCCCATTTGTCAATTCTTGACCTTAGAGCATAAGCTATTGGTGATCTGTTCAGGAACTTTCCCCCGTGCCCATGTCCTCTAGGGTCTTCCCCAGTTTCTTTTCTATTAGTTTCAGTGTGTCTGGTTTTACATGGAGGTCCTTGATCCACTTGGAGTGAAATTTAGTACATGGAGATAAGAATGGATCAATTTGCTTTCTTCTGCATGCTGACCTCCAATTGAACCAGCACCATTTGTTGAAAAGGCTGTCTTTTTTCCACTGGATGTTTTTGGCTCCTTTGTCGAAGATCAAGTGACCATAGGTGTGTGGGTTCATTTCGGGATCTTCAATTCTATTCCATTGGTCCACGTGTCTGTCATTGTGCCAATACCATGCAGTTTTTAATACTATTGCTCTGTAGTATTGCTTGAAGTCAGGGATACTGATTCCCCCAGAATTTCTTTTATTGTTGAGAATAGTTTTAGTTATCCTGGGTTTTTTGTTATTCCAGATGAATTTGAGAATTGCTTTTTCTAACTCTGTGAAGAACTGAGTTGGGATTTTGATGGGGATTGTGTTGAATCTGTAGATTGCTTTTGGTGAGATGGCCATTTTACCTATATTAATCCTGCCGATCCACGAACATGGCAGCTTTTTCTATTTTCTGAGGTCTTTGTCGAATTCCTTCTTCAGAGACCTGAAGTTCTTGTCATATAGATCTTTCACTTGTTTGGTTAGAGTCACACCAAGATATTTTATATTGTTTGTGGCTATTGTGAAGGGTGTCATTTCCCTAACTTCTTCATCAGCCTGCTTATCCTTTGAGTATAGGAAGGCAACTGATTTGCTTGAGTTGATTTTATAACCAGCCACTTTGCTTGTTTATCAGCTGTAGGAGTTTCCTGGTGGAGGTTTTCGGGTCACTTAAATAGACTATCATGTCATCTGCAAATAGTGATAATTTGACTTCTTCCTTTCCAGTTTGTATCCCCTTGACCTCCTTATGTTGTCTAATTGCTCTAGCTAGAACTTCAAGTACTATATTGAAAAGATATGGAGGGAGGGGACATCGTTGTCTAGTCCCTGATTTTAGTGGGATTGCTTCAAGTTTCTCTACATTTAGTTTGCTGTTGGCTACCGGTTTGCTGTATGTTGCTTTAACGATGTTTAGGTATGGGCCTTAAATTCCTCTTCTTTCCAAGACTTTTAGCATGAAAGGATGCTGAATTTTGTCAAATGCTTTTTCTGCATCTAATGAGATGATCATATGTTTTTTTTTTCCTTTGAGTTTGTTTATGTAGTGGATAGCATTGATGGATTTCCTTATATTGAACCATCCCTGCATCCCTGGGATGAAGCCTACTTGATCATGGTGGATGATAATTTTGATGTGTTCTTGGATTCGGTTGGCAAGAATTTTATTAAGTATTTTTGCATCAATATTCATGAGAGAAATTGGCCTGAAGTTCTCTTTCTTTGTTGGATCTTTGTGTGGTTTTGGTATCAGCGTAATTGTGGCTTCACAGAAAGAGTTGGGTAGAGTTCCTTCTGTTTCTATTTTGTGGAATAGTTTGAAGAGTATTGGTGTTAGGTCTACTATGAAGGTCTGATAGAATTCTGCACTGAAGCCATCTGGTCCCGTGCTTTTTTTGGTTGGGAGACTTTCTATGACCCTTTTTATTTTTTCTGGTGTTATAGGACTGCTTAGTTGATCTATTTGATCCTGATTTAGTTTTGGTGTCAGATATCTGTCTAGGAAACTGTCGATTGCCTCCAGATTCTCCAGTTGTGTTGAGTATAGGCTTTTGTAGTAGGATCTAATAATTTTTTGAATTTTCTCAGTTTCTGTCTTTATATCTTCCTTTTCATTTCTAAGTTTGTTAATCTGGATACTGTCTCTGTGCCCTTTGGTTAGTCTGGCTAAGGGTTTTTCTATCTTGTTGATTTTCTCAAAGAACCAGCTCCTGGTTTTGTTGATTCTTTGTATGGTTCTCTTTGTTTCTACTTGATTGATTTCAGCCCTGAGTTTGATGATTTCCTGCCTTCTACTCCTCCTGGGTGAAATACCTTCTTTTTGTTCCAGGGCTTTCAGGTGTGTCATTAAGCTGTTAGTGTATGCTCTCTCCATTTTCTTTTTGGAGGCACTCAGGGCTATGAGTTTTCCTCTTAGCACTGCTTTCATTGTGTCCCATAGATTTGGGTATGTTGTGTCTTCATTTTCATTAAGTTCTAAAAAGTCTTTAATTTCTTTCTTTATTTCTTCCTTGACCAAGGTATCATTGAGTAGAATATTGTTCATTTTCCACATGTATGTGGGTTTTCTGTTGTTTTTGTTGCTATTGAAGACCACTTTTACTCCATAGTGATCTGATGGGAGGAATGGGATTAGTTCGATCTTCTTATATTTGTTGAGGTCTGTCTTGTGACCAATTATATGGTCGATTTTGGCGAAAGTACCATGAGGTGCTGAGAAAAAGGTATATTCTTTTGCTTTAGGATAAAATGTTCTCTCTATATATATATGTTAAATCTAATTCGTCCAAAGCTTCCATTAGTTTCATTGTGTCCCTGTTCACTTTCTGTTTTCCTGATCGGTCCATTGAGGAAAGTGCAGTGTTGAAGTCACCCACAATTACTGTGTTAGGTGCAATGTGTGCTTTAAGCTTTAGTAAAGTTTCTTTTATGAATGAGGGTGCCCTTGCATTTGGAGCATAGATTTTCAGGATTGAGAGTTCGTCTTGTTGTATTTTTCTTTTGACCAGCAAGAAGTGTCCTTCAGAGTCTCTTTTGATGACTTTGGGTTGAAAGTCAATTTTATCTGATATTAGAATGGCTACTCCAGCTTGTTTCCTGAGACCATTTGCTTGTAAAATTGTCTTCCAGCCTTTTACTCTAAGGTAGTGTTTGTCTTTGACCCTGAGGTGTGTTTCCTGTATGCAGCAAAATGTAGGGTCCTATTTACATATCCAGTCATTTAGTCTATGTCTTTTTATTGGGGCATTGAGTCCATTGATGTTAAGAGATATTAAGGAATAGTGATTGTTACTTCCTGTCATTTATTTTTGATTTTATTTTTTAAATTTGATTGGTTAACTTCTTTTGGGTTTGATGAGAGAAGGTTACTATCTTGCTTTTCCCAGGGTGAGGTTTCCCTCCTTGTATTGGTGTTTTCCTCCTATTATCCTTTGTAGGGCTGGGTTTGTGGATAGATATTGGGTAAACTTGGTTTTGTCAGGGAATATCTTAGTTTCTCCATCTATGGTGATAGAGAGTTTTGCTGGGTATAGTACATTTGGCTGGCATTTGTGTTCTCTTAGAGTCTGCATAAGATCTGCCCAGAATCTTCTAGCTTTCATAGTCTCCGGGGAAAAGTCTGCTGTGATTCTGATAGGTCTTCCTTTATATGTTACTTGGCCTTTTCCCCTTACTGCCTTTAATATTCTTTCTTTGTTTAGTACATTTGGTGTTTTGATTATTATGTGATGGGAGGTATTTCTGTTCTGGTCCAGTCTGTTTGGAGTTCTGTAGGCTTCTTGTATATTCATGGGCATCTCTCTCTTTAGGTTAGGGAAGTTTTCTTCCATAATTTTATTGAAGATATTTGCTGGCCCTTTTAATTGTAAATCTTCACTCTCATCTATGCCTATAATCCTTAGGTTTGGTCTTCTCATTGTGTCCGGAACTTCCTCGATATTTTGGGTTACAAGCTTTTTGCATTTTGCATTTTCTTTAACTGTTGAGTCCATGGTTTCTATGGTATCTTCAGCATCTGAGATTCTTTCTTCTATCTCTTGTATTCTGTTGTTGATATTTGCATCTATGTCCCCTGATTTCTTCCCAAGGTTTTCTATCTCCAAAGTTGTCTCCCTTTGAGTTTTCTTAGTTCTGGTTTTAGATCCTGGATGGTTTTGCTTAGCTCCTTCACTTGTTTGTTTGTGCTTTCCTGTAATTCTTTAAGAGCTTTTTGTGTTTCCTCTTCCATGACCTCAGCCTGTTGACCAAAGTTCTCCTGTATTTCTTTAAGTGATTTTTCCATTTCCTCCTTATTGACTTTTGTATTCTCCTGGATTTCTTTCAATGATTTTTGTGTTTCCCTTGTAAGGGCTTCTAACTTTTGATCAATTTTCTCCTAAATTTCTTTAAGTATGTCCTTCATGTGTTCCTGTACCAGCATCATGACCAGTGATTTTAAATCCAAATCTTGTTTTACTGGTGTGATGGGGTATCCAGGACATGCTGATAAAGGAGAATTTGGTTCAGATGCTGCCATATTGCCTTGATTTCTGTTAGTGATGTTCCTACGTTTGCCTTTTGCCATCTAGTTCTCACTGGTGTTAGTTGGTCTTGTCAATGCTGGTCTCACCAGTGCAAACTGCCTCTTCCCAGGTGACCTCTGGTGCACATCTGACCTCCTGCACTGCCTGGAGATAGGATGCTGTGTCCCAGGCTGTTCAGATCCCGAAGCAGACAACTGAAGGCTCCTGCAGGGGCCTGCTGGACTCAGCAGAGCACACTGACTCCTCCCAGCTGGCCTCCAGGATGCCCCTCTTGTGTCTTGCAGCCTGCACTGCCTGGAGATAGGATGCTGTGTCCCAGCATCCTATTCGATAAATTATATCGAATAAAAAAAAGTAGCAGGAAGCAACAATCACTATTCCTTAATAACTCAACATCAATGGACTCAATTCCCCAATAAAAAGACATAGACTAACAGACTGGATATATAAACAGGACCTAGCATTTTTCTGCGCTCAGGAAATACACCTCTATGTCAGAAACAAACACTACCTCAAAGTAAAGGCATCTTGGCCTTTTCCAAGCAAATTTCCAAGCTAATGGTGCCAAGAAACAAGCTGGAGTAACCATTCTAAAATTGGATAAAATTAACTTTTTTCATTAGATATTTGCTTTATTTACATTTCAAATAGTATCCCCTTTCCACATTACCCCTCTGAAAACCCAATCCCCTCCCCTCTCCCCTATTCATCCGCCTGGCCCAATTTCCTGACTTCAATTCCCCTATTCTGAGAAAACAAGCCTACATGGGACAAATGGCCTCTCTTCTCACTGAAGTCTGAAATTGTTATCTTTTGCTACATAAATACCTGGAATTGTGTGTCCCTCTAGGTACACTCTTTGGTTGGTGGTTTAGTCCCAGTTATCTCTGTGGTACTGGTTTGTACATATTATTTTTCCTCCTGCAGGGCTGCAAGCCTTTTCAGCTCTTTAGGTCCTTTCTCTTGCTGCTCCATTAGGAACCCTATGCTCATTCTATTGGTTGGCTGAGAGCCATGGGTATTTTAATCCACCTTCCAATAAGGATCAATGTATCCACATTTTGGTTTTCCTTCTTGAGCTTCATGTGGTCTGTGAGTTGTATCTTGGGTATTCAGAGCTTTGGATCTAATATCCACTTATCAATGATTTCATACTGTGTGTTCTTTTTTGATTGGGTTACCTCACTCAGGATAATATTTTCTAGCTCCATTCATTTGCCTAAGAATTTCATGAACTCATTGTTTTTACACACCTTTACAAAATAAGTTTACCACCTATGCAAAATCTCTCAATCTATATTGGCAAAAAGGTTATAAACAGACTCTTCACCTCTATGTACTTGGCTTTTATGCAGGTATTATTTTCTCCATTAAGCTCCTTAAAGAGCCTTTATATCATGCTCAGCCAGTCCCAATGGGACCTAATTATGTGTTGATACCTCATCCTGTTCCTCCTAAAGGAATTGATCAAGACACCACCTGTACTCCTTCTATTAAAGACACTTCCCTACCTTCTGTATTTCCCCTCCAGCCACCAGCTAAGCCACCAGCTACTACACTGCCTGTACAGCCAGCTCCCACTAAAAGTCTTGTACTTTCTTTAGTTAATCAGATTTTTCTCACCTTAAATGAAATTTCCCCTGAAATTGTTGAAGATTGCAGGCTGTGCTACCATTCCCAACCACACTTTTATAATGGAATTGCTGTTCTTGGTGATCCCCCCCCCCACGCTGATGATCCACGGCACTGCCGTTGGCAAAGGGGCACTTGGCCAGGTCTTTCATTAACCCAGATATCTGGCCTGGGACTTTGTGTGATCCCTAGTGGAACAAATGTCCCTTCGCTTTATGCTCACTTGTGTAATGAAACCTATTTTCCCCCTCCTGGCAATTATTTTATTCTCCCCCCAGAGGGAACTTGGTGGGTGTGCCTTGATGGCCTTACACCTTGCCTCTCTGCCTCAGTTTTTCAAAATCGAAAGAATGGGGAGAACCCTGAGTTTTGCATTCTTATTAAGATGTTCCCTCGTTTAGTTTATTATCGCTCTGAAGAATTTTTTCACTTGTGGGATCAATCCACATCTACTGGAGGCTCCACTTCTTTGAGCCGCCCTCGCAGAGAACCTATCTCTGCTGTTACTCTCTCTGTCCTACTTGGCCTTGGAGCTGTGGTAGTGGGGACAGGTATTTCTTCCCTTGTTCTTTCCAACTCTAGGTACACGGAGCTAAGTGCTACCATCGATCAAGACGTTCAACGCCTTCAGCGGGCGATTATTGATCTCTCCAATTCCATTGACTCCCTAGCTGAGATTGTCCTCCAAAATAGTAGAGGACTTGATCTCCTGTTCCTCCAACAGGGTGGACTTTGTGCAGCTTTAAAAGAAGAGTGTTGTTTTTATGTTAGTAAGACAGGAGTTGTAAAAGACAGCATGAAAATAGTCAGACAAGGACTAGAAAAATGAAAGAGAGAAAGAGAACAGAAAGAAAGTTGGTATGAAAATTGGTTTTCCACCTCTCCATGGCTCACTACACTTTTACCCAATATCCTAGGACCCTTTGTAGGTCTGTTATTGTTATTTTCTTTTGGACCATGGGCTTTTAAACATCTCACAGCCCTAATTAAGAAGCGGATAGATGACCTGGCAGCCAAACCTATTCAGGTACATTACCATCGTTTGGCTATGGAGGATTGAGAGATGGCTACCTAAACCCCCAGGGCAAAACAGCCCAAACAGCACACTCTAGTGTCTTAACAGAAAGAGCATCCTTGTCACAGCCATTCCAGCCGGGACTCCAGAAGGAGCCCCACAAGCTAAAGGCATCAATAACAATTAACTTGCTGGGCAGTTAGCCAACGACGGGCAACTTCCCAGGGCCACTCCCACCTAAGACAGGTGTTTCTGGAGGCTGGCAGAGAAGACCGAATGGGAACGGGATGATGGATGACCTGGTCGATTCCTAAGACAGGCGCTGTCCCATTATCTTGATGCCTTATCTGCTTGCCATCAATGGCTGTCTGACCTCTGCTCTCTATACAGAGAAGGGGGAGTTTCCAGGAGCCATCCTCACTTAGAACTCAATGCCAAGAACTCTCCACACCAGGAGCCATCCCCACCTGGTTCTCAATTCCAGGAGACCTCGATACCAGGAGTCATTCTCACTTAGATCTCCATGCCAGGAACTATTCCTACGTAAATCTCAAAACCCCCTCCTTTTGAAGTTCATTTGTAGATATGTTACTGTAGCAACCCCTTTCCACTTCACTGCCTCATGACCCCCATTTTATCATGCCAGAATTCCAACAGCAATAACTAGCTTTACCAGAAATTATGAGAAACTGTTTCTTAGAAATGATGCCAACCCCCTGAGATTGTTCCCCCCTTTACCCCTCCCAAACCTTGTTTGCTTCCCTTTATATTGACTTGTATGAAAATTAAAGTTTGACAGCTTGATCAGAACTAGAGAGGCTGTCCGGCCTCTCTCTCTCTCTTGTAGCCCCATCGCCTTTCTTCTAGGTGGCCTAAAGGAACCCTGTTGACTGTCCTGTGGGTCGGGACAATAAAAGACAGAGAGACAACCAGAATTTCACCTTTAACTAAGAAGATAACAGTAAGCAACAATCACTTTTCCTTAGTATCTCTTAATATCAATGGTCTTAATTCCCCTATAAAAGGATATAGACTAACAGGCTGGATACTTAAACAGGACCCAATGTTTTGCTGCTTACAAGAAACCCACCTCAGTGACAAAGTCAGTCACTATTTAAGAGTCAAAAGTTGGAAAACAATTTTCCAAGAAAATGGTCCCAAGAAACCAGCAAGAGTGGCCATTCTCATAACAGATAGTATTGACTTTCAACCAAAAGTTGCCAAAAAAGATGAGGAGGAACACTTCATACTGGTCAAAGGAAAAGTCTACCAAGATGAACTCTCAATTCTGAACATCTATGCTCCGAATGCAAGGACACCCAGCTATACACACAGCAGTGGGCTAGGAAGAGGCAGCCTGCACTGGTGAGTCCATTCCTGCAGAGCAGAGGATCCAGTCTGGAGGTCTCTGACAAGAGTCTTCCTGTCTCTGTCTCTGGATCAGGAACAGCCACGGCCACAGCACACCATCTCCAAGCAGTTCAGGAAGCCAGCTATATACCCAGCTAGGAAGAGGTAGCCTTCACAGGTGAGTCTGGCCCAGCAGAGTGGAGGACCTGTCTGCACAGCTGGTATCCAGAGATGATCAGGACCACAGAGGGACATGCCCAAATACAACTACAAAAGAGTAGGGCTCGGCTTTCATCTTTGCTTCTGCGACCTTGCAACAGATTGGTAGGAAGGTTTCCCCAAGTAGAGAATCACTTGGGACACAGCGCACCAGGACTCCACCTGCACCCAGGAACTCTGCAGCACCACAGAAATTTGTGCCAGGAGATAGCAGCTCACCCAAGGTTGCTGATATAGGCTTACATGCACACACACAGGAGGGGGCAAGTTCCAGCCAGTGACAGCAGGCCCAACTTACATCAGAGATAACCTGATGGCAAAAGGCAAATGTGCGAACGTTGCTAACAGAAACCAAGGCAATATGGCACTGAACCAAATACTCCCACAACAGCAAGTCCTGGATACCCCAACACACCAGGAAGGCAAGATTTGCATTTAAAATCACAGGTCATGATACTGATGGAGGGCATCATAGAGGGCTTCAAGAAGGACATAAATAACTCCCTTAAAGAAATACAAGAGAACACATGTACACAGCAAGAAGCCCTTGAAAAACTAAGGGAAAACACAACAAAACAGGTGAAGGAATTAAACAAAGCCATCCAGGATCTAAAGAAGGAGGTAGAAACAATAATGAAATCACAAAGGGAGACAACTCGAGACATGCAAAACCTAAGAAAGAAGTCAGGAGTCATGGATCCAAGCATCAGCAACAGAATAGAAGAGATGGAAGAGAGAATCTCAGATGCAGAAGATACCATAGAAAGCATTGATACAATAGTCAAAGAAAATTTAAAAAATGCAAAAAGCTCCTGACCCAAAATATCCAGGAAATCCAGGACAAAATGAGAAGATCAAACCTAAGGATTATAGGCATAGAAGAGAGTGAAGATCTCCAATGGAAAGGGCCAATAAATATCTTCAAAAAAAATTATAGAAGAAAACTTCCCTAACCTAAAGAAAGAGATGCCCATGAACATACAAGTCACCTACAGAACTCCAAATAGATTGGACCAGGAAAGAAATTTATCCAATCATATAATAATTAAACACCAAATGTACTAGACAAAGAAAGGATATTAAAAGCAGTAAGGGAAAAATGTCAGGTAACATATAAAGGTAGACCTATCAGAACAACACCGGATTCCTCACCAGAGACTATGAAAGCCAGAAGAGTCTGGGCAGACATCATGAAGACCCTAAGGGAATACAAATGTCAATCCAAACTGCTATATCCAGCAAATCTCTCAATTACCATAAATGGAAAAACCAAGGTTTTTCATGACAAGAACAAATTTATACAGTATCTTTCCACAAATCCAGCCCTTCAAAGGATAATGAATGGAAAGCACCAATAAAGGGAGGGAAACTACACACAAGAAAAAGCAAGAAAGTAATCAAACCCAAAAGAATATAACTACACAAACATAAAAATAACATCAAAAACAGCAGGAAGTGTACAGAGCCATATTGGGGCAGTCATGCACTTGGTCTGGAGTTTGACGTTGGTCAAGGACAATCCCTGGCTTGGGGCAGGAATCTGCCTTTAGGACATAATAGGGAAGTAGGTTAAAGCAGAATTTTTATCCTTGGGTGGAGTGCTAAGAGTGTACTTGACTATGGTCAAGGTTAACTTCTTCCAGATAGCCAGGATCCTGCTCCACCTATGATGGAGTGCTCATTGTTCCTCCAGGTCTAGGAATTCCTGAATTAAGCAGGTGACCCACCCAGCTGCTGGAGCAGTCAAGACAAGGACCTCCAAGAGAAGCTAGACAACTTCCACCGGAACTCAGCCCGGAGTCTGGGGGGAAGGGTTTGCCCAAACTGTTAAAAGGTCTGGTGCCATTAAAGTTTCTGGTCTCGATCAGTGAAATATTGTCCTGGCCTTTCTTTCTTTTCGCCCCTTCCCTATCCATCCCTCAGTTTCTGTTCCAGAAACCCACTTCGTAATAGCTGCAGGCAGCTATGGAATCCAACAAGGAAGCAGCAATCACTATTCCTTAATATCTCTTAATATCAATGGACCCAATTCCCCAATAAAAAGACATAGACTAGCAGACTGGAGTCTTAAACAAGACCCAACATTGTGCTGCATACAGGAAAAGCATCTCAGTGTCAAAGACAAACACTACCTAGGAATAAAATGCTGGGAAACAGTTCTCTAAGCAAATCGTCCCAGGAAACAAGACCTAGTAGCCATTCTGATATCAGATAAAATAGTCATCAAAAAAGTCATCAAAAAAGATACAGAAGGCCACTTTATATTCATCAAAGGAAAAATCTACCAGAAAGAACTCTCAATTTTGAACATTTATTTCCAGGAGCCATCCTCACTTAGATCTCAATGCCAAGAACTCTCCATACCAGGAGTCATTCTCACTTAGATCTCCATGCCAGGAACCATTCCTATGTAAATCTCAAAACCCCCTCCTTTTGAAGTTCATCTGTGGATAGGTTACTATAGCAATCCCTTTCCACTTCACCTCCGCATAATCCCCTTTTACTATGCCAAAATTCCAGCAGCAATAACTAGCTTTACCCAGAAGGTATGAGAAACTCTTTCTTAGAAATGATGCCAACCCCTTGAGCTTGTTCCGCCTTTGCCCCTCCCAAAACTTGTAAGCTTCCCTTTATATTGACTTGTGTAAAATAAAAATTTGACAGCTTGATCAGAATTAGACTTGCTGTCGATCTCTTTGTTTCTTTTGCCCCTCACCTTCTTTTTAGGTAGTTCCAGGGACCCTGTTGACTGTCCTGCAGGTCGGGACAATCTATGCCCCAAGTACAAGGGCACCTGCATTCGTAAAGGAAACATTACTAAAGCTTAAAACATACATTGCAACCCACACAATAATTGTGGGGGACTTAAACACCCCAGTCTCTTCAATGGACAGATCAGGGAAACACAAACTAAAAAGAGTCACAGTGAAACTAACAGAAGTTTTGGACCAAATGGACTTACTAGATATCTATAGAACATTTCATCCTAATCAAAAGAATATACATTCTTCTCAGCACCTCATGGTACCTTCTCCAAAATTGACCATATAATTGGTCACAAAACAGACATCAACATCATAAGACGATCGAACTAATTCTAGGCCTCCTATTAGATCACTATGGAATAAGGGTCATCTTAAATAGCAACAAAAACAACAAAAAACCCTAATACACATGGAAGCTGAACAATTCTCTGTTCAATGTCACATTGTTCAAGGAAGAAATAAGGAAAGAAATCAAAGACTTTTTAGAACTTAATGAAAATGAAGGCACAACATACCCAAATTTATGGGACACAATGAAAGCAGTGCTAAGAGGAAAATGCATAGCTCTGAATGCCTACAAAAAGAAGCTGGAGAGAGCATACACTAGCAGTTTAACAGAACACCTGAAAGCTTTAGAACAAAATGAAGCTAATACACCCAAGAGGAGTAGAAGACAGGAAAACATAAAACTCGGGGTGAACAAAAAGAACTATAAAAAGAATCAACAAAAGTAGGATGTGGTTCTTGGAGAAAATCAGCAAGATAGATAAACCTTTAGCCAGACTAACCAGAGGGCTCAGAGACAGTACCCAAATTAACAAAATCAGAAATGAAAAGGGTGATAAAACAACAGAAACTGAGGAAATCCAAAAAATTATCATATCCTACTACAAACAGCTATACTCAACAAAACTGGAAAATCTGGATGAAATGGACACTTTCCTAGACAGATACCAATTACCAAATTTTAATCAGGATCAGATAGACCATCTAAACGGACCCATAACCCCTAAAGAAATAGAAGTGGTCATTGACAGTCTCCCAATCAATAAAAAGCACAGGACCAGATGGCTTTGGTGCAGAATTCAATCTGACAATCAAAGGGGACCTATTGCCAATACTCGTCAAACTATTACACAAAATGGAAACAGAAGGAACATTACCCAACTCATTCTAGGAAGCCACAATTTCACGGATACCAAAACCACACAAAGATCCAACAAAAAAAAAGAGAACCTTAGAGCAATTTCCCTTATGAATATCGTTGCAAAAATACTCAATAAAATTCTTCCCAAGCGAATCCAAGAACACATCAAAACAATCATTCACTACAATCAAGTAGGCTTCATCCCAGGGATGCAGAAATGGTTCAATATATGGAAATCCATCAATGTAATCCACCACATAAACAAACTCAAAGAAAAAAAACCACATGGTCATTTCATTAGATGCTGAAAAAGCATTTGATAAAATTCAGCATTCTTTCATGTTAAAAGTCTTGGAAAGAACAGGAATTCAAGGCCCATGCCTAAACATAATAAGAGCAATATATAGCAAACCAGTAGCAAACATCAAACTAAATGGAGAGAACCTTGAAGCAATCACACTACAATCAGGGACAAGACAAGGCTCCTCTCTCTCTCCATATTTATTCAATATACTACTTTAAGTTCTAGCTAGAGCAATTAGACAACACAAGAACGTCAAAGGAATACAAATTGGAAACGCTATTTGCAGATGATATGATAATATAATTAAGTGACCCAAAAACTCCACCAGAGAACTCCTACAGCTGATAAACAACTTCGGCAAGGTGGCTGGTTATAAAATTAACTAAAGCAAATCAGTAGCCTTCCTATACTCAAAGGATAAGCAGGCTGAGAAAGCAATTAGGGAAATGACACCCTTCACAATAGCCACAAACAGCACAAAGTATCTTGGGGTGACTCTAACCAAACAAGTGAAAGATCTGTATGACAGAAACTTCAAGTCTTTGAAGAAAGAAATTGAAGAAGACTTCAGAAGGTGGAAAAATCTTCCTTGCTCTTGGATTGGCAGGATTAATATAGTAAAAATGGCCATTTTGCCAAAAGCAATCTACAGATTCAATGCAATCCCTATCAAAATCCCAACTCAATTCCTCATAGACTTAGAAAGAGCAATTCTCAAAATCATCTTTAATAACAAAAAACCTAGGATAGCTAAAACTATTCTCAACATTAAATAACTTCTGGGGGAATCAGGATCTCCGACCTCAAACAGTACTACAGAGCAATTGTGGTAAAAACTGCATGGTATTGGTACAGTGACTGGCAAGTAGATCAATGGAATAGAATTGAAGATCCGGAAATGAACCCACAGAATTATGGTCACTTGATCTTTGATAAAGGAGCTACAATCATCCAGTGGAAAAAAGATAGCCTCTTCAACAAATGGTGCTGGTTCAAATGGAGGTCAGCATGCAAAAGAATGCAAATTGATCCATTCTTTTTTTTTTCTTTTCTTTTCTTTTTTTCAGTATTGCATTTTTTTCTTCTTTTTTTTATTCGATATAATTTATTTACATTTCAAATGACTTCCCCTTTTCTAGCCCCCCCACTCCCCGAAAGTCCCGTAAGCCCCCTTCTCTTCCCCTGTCCTCCCACCCACCCCTTCCCACTTCCCCGTTCTGGTTTTGCTGAGTACTGTTTCACTGAGTCTTTCCAGAACCAGGGGCCACTCCTCCTTTCTTCTTGTACCTCATTTGATGTGTGGATTATGTTTTGGGTTAATATCCCAGTTTTCTAGGTTAATATCCACTTATTAGTGAGTGCATACCATGATTCACCTTTTGAGTCTGGGTTACCTCACTTAGTATGATATTCTCTAGCTCCATCCATTTGCCTAAGAATTTCATGAATTCATTGTTTCTAATGGCTGAATAGTACTCCATTGTGTAGATATACCACATTTTTTGTATCCACTCTTCTCTTGAGGGATACCTGGGTTCTTTCCAGCATCTGGCAATTATAAATAGGGCTGCTATAAACATAGTAGAACATGTATCCTTATTACATGGTGGGGAGTCTTCTGGGTATATGCCCAGGAGTGGTATAGCAGGATCTTCTGGAAGTGAGGTGCCCAGTTTTCGGAGGAACCGCCAGATGGATTTCCAGAGTGGTTGTACCAATTTGCAACCCCACCAGCAGTGGAGGAGTGCTCCTCTTTCTCCACACCCTCTCCAACACCTGCTGTCTCCTGAATTTTTAATCTTAGCCATTCTGACTGGTGTAAAATGAAATCTTAGGGTTGTTTTGATTTGCATTTCCCTAATGACTAATGAAGTTGAGCATTTTTTAAGATGCTTCTCCGCCATCCGAAGTTCTTTAGGTGAGAATTCTTTGTTTAACTCTGTACACCATTTTTTAATAGGGTTGTTTGGTTTTCTGGAGTCTAACTTCTTGAGTTCTTTATATATATTGGATATTAGCCCTCTATCTGATGTAGGATTGGTGAAGATCTTTTCCCAATTTGTTGGTTGCCGATTTGTCCTCTTGATGGTGTCCTTTGCCTTACAGAAACTTTGTAATTTTATGAGGTCCCATTTGTCAATTCTTGCTCTTAGAGCATACGCTATTGGTGTTCTGTTCAGAAACTTTCTCCCTGTACCGATGTCCTCAAGGGTCTTCCCCAGTTTCTTTTCTATTAGCTTCAGAGTGTCTGGCTTTATGTGGAGGTCCTTGATCCATTTGGATTTGAGCTTAGTACAAGGAGACAAGGATGAATCAATTCTCATTCTTCTGCATGCTGACCACCAGTTGAACCAGCACCATTTGTTGAAAAGGCTATCTTTTTTCCATTGGATGTTTTCAGCCTCTTTGTCGAGGATCAAGTGGCCATAGGTGTGTGGGTTCATTTCTGGATCTTCAATCCTGTTCCATTGATCCTCCTGCCTGTCACTGTAACAATACCATGCAGTTTTTAACACTATTGCTCTGTAGTATTGCTTGAGGTCAGGGATACTGATACCCCCAGATTTCCTTTTGTTGCTGAGAATAGTTTTAGCTATCCTGGGTTTTTTGTTGTTCCAGATGAATTTGATAATTGCTCTTTCTAACTCTGTGAAGAATTGAGTTGGGATTTTGATGGGTATTGCATTGAATCTGTATAGTGCTTTAGGCAAAATGGCCATTTTAACTATATTGATTCTACCGATCCATGAACATGGGAGGTTTTCCCATTTTTTGAGGTCTTCTTCCATTTCCTTCTTCAGAGTCTTGAAGTTCTTGTCATACAGATCTTTCACATGTTTGGTAAGAGTCACCCAAAGATACTTTATACTGTTTGTGGCTATTGTGAAGGGGGTCATTTCCCTAATTTCTTTCTCAGCCTGCTTATCCTTTGAGTATAGGAAGGCCACTGATTTGCTTGAGTTGATTTTATAACCTGCCACTTTGCTGAAGTTGTTTATCAGCTGTAGGAGCTCTCTAGTGGAGTTCTTTGGGTCACTTAGGTAGACGATCATGTCGTCTGCAAATAATGATAGTTTGACTTCCTCCTTTCCAATTTGTATCCCCTTTGACCTCCTTATGTTGTCGAATTGCCCGAGCTAGTACCTCAAGTACAATATTGAAAAGATAAGGAGGAAAGGGGGCAGCCTTGTCCTGGTCCCTGATTTCAGTGGGATTGCTTCAAGTTTCTCTCCATTTAGTTTGATGCTGGCTACCGGTTTGCTGTATATTGCTTTTACTATGTTTAGGTATGGGCCTTGAATTCCTGTTCTCTCCAAGACTTTAAGCATGAAGAGATGCTGAATTTTGTCAAATGCTTTTTCAGCATCCAATGAAATGACCATGTGGTTTTGTTCTTTGAGTTTGTTTATGTAGTGGATTGTATTGATGGATTTCCGTATATTGAACCAACCCTGCATTCCCGGGATAAAGCCTACTTGATCATGGTGGATGATCGTTTTGATGTGTTCTTGGATTCGGTTGGCAAGAATTTTATTGAGTATTTTTGCATCGATGTTCATAAGGGAAATTGGTCTGAAGTTCTCTTTCTTTGTTGGATCTTTGTGTGGCTTTGGTATCAGCGTAATTGTGGCTTCGTAGAAGGAATTGGGTAGTGTTCCTTCTGTTTCTATTTTGTGGAATAGTTTGAAGAGTATTGGTGTTAACTCTTCTTTGAAGGTCTGGTAGAATTCTGCACTGAAGCCATCTGGTCCTGTGCTTTTTTTGGTTGGAAGACTTTCTATGACTCCTTCTATTTCTTTAGGCATTATGGGACTGTTTAGATGGTCTAGTTGGTCCTGATTTAATTTTGGTATTTGGTATCTGTCAAGGAAATTGTCCATTTCCTCCAGATTCTCCAGTTGTGTTGAGTATAGGCTCTTGTAGTAGGATCTGATGATTTTTTGGATTTCCTCAGTTTCCGTTGTTATATCTCCCTTTTCATTTCTAAGTTTGTTAATTTGGATACTTTCTCTGTGCCCTTTGGTCATTCTGGCTAAGGGTTTATCTATCTTGTTGATTTTCTCAAAGAACCAGCTCCTGGTATTGTTGATTTTTTGTATGGTTCTCTTTGTTTCTACTTGATTGATTTCGGCCCTGAGTTTGATGATTTCCTGCCTTCTACTCCTCCTGGGCGAAATAGCTTCTTTTTGTTCTAGGGCTTTCAGGTGTGTCATTAAGCTGGTAATGTATGCTCTCTCCATTTTCTTTTTGGAGGCACTCAGGGCTATGAGTTTTCCTCTTAGCACTGCTTTCATTGTGTCCCATAGATTTGGGTATGTTGTGTTTTCATTTTCATTGTGTTCTAAAAAGTCTTTAATTTCTTTCTTTATTTCTTCCTTGACCAAGGTATCATTGAGTAGAGTATTGTTCAGTTTCCACGTGTATGTGGGCTTTCTGTTGTTTCTGTTGCTATTGAAGACCACTTTTACTCCATAGTGATCAGATAGGAGGCATAGGATTAGTTCGATCTTCTTATATTTGTTGAGGTCTGTCTTGTGACCAATTATATGGTCGATTTTGGAGAAGGTACCATGAGGTGCTGAGAAAAAGGTATATTCTTTTGTTTTAGGATAGAATGTTCTATATATATCTGTTAAATCTAATTGGTCCAAAGCTTCAATTAGTTTCATTGTGTCCCTGTTTAATTTCTGTTTTCCTGATCGGTCCATTGAGGAAAGTGCAGTGTTGAAGTCACCCACAATTATTGTGTTAGGTGCAATGTGTGCTTTTAGTTTTAATAAAGTGTCTTTTACGAAAGAGGGTGCCCTTGCATTTGGGGCATAGATGTTCAGGATTGACAGTTCTTCTTTTTGTATTTTTCCTTTGACCAGCAAGAAGTGTCCCTCAGGGTCTCTTTTGATGACTTTGGGTTGAAAGTCAATTTTATCTGATATTAAAATGGCTACTCCAGCTTGTTTCCTGACACCATTTGCTTGTAAAATTGTCTTCCAGCCTTTTACTCTAAGGTAGTGTTTGTCTTTGACCCTGAGGTGTGTTTCCTGTAAGCAGCAAAATGTAGGGTCCTGTTTACGTATCCATTCAGTTAGTCTGTGTCTTTTTATTGGGGCATTAAGTCCATTGATGTTAAGAGATATTAAGGAATAGTGATTGTTACTTCCTATCATTTTTGACGTTATTTTTTAAATTTGAATGCTTAACTTCTTTTGGGTTTGATGAAAGGTTACTATCTTGCTTTTTCCAGGGTGAAGTTTCCCTCCTCGTATTGGTGTTGTCCTCCTATTATCCTTTTTAGGGCCGGGTTTGTGGATAGATATTGGGTAAACTTGGTTTTGTCATGAAATATCTTAGTTTCTCCATCTATGGTGATTGAGAGTTTTGCTGGATATAGTAGTTTTGGTTGGCATTTGTGTTCTCTTAGAGTCTGCATGAGATCTGTCCAGGACCTTCTAGCCTTCATAATCTCAGGTGAAATGTCTGCTGTGATTCTGATAGGTCTTCCTTTATATGTTACTTGGCCTTTTTCTCTTACTGCCTTTAGTATTCTTTCTTTGTTTAGAACATTTGGTGTTTTGATTATTATGTGGCGGGAAGTATTTCTGTTCTGGTCTAGTCTGTTTGGAGTTCTGTAGGCTTCTTGTATATTCATGGGCATCTCTCTCTTTAGGTTAGGGAAGTTTTCTTCCATAATTTTATTGAAGATGTTTGCTGGCCCTTTAAGTTGTAAATCTTCACTCTCATCTATGCCTATAATCCTTAGGTTTGGTCTTCTCATTGTGTCCTGGATTTCCTGGATATTTTGGGTTACAAGCTTTTTGCATTTTGCATTTTCTTTAACTGTTGAGTCCATGGTTTCTATGGAATCTTCAGCATCTGAGATTCTTTCTTCTATCTCTTGTATTCTGTTGTTGATATTTGCATCTCTGTCCCCTGATTTCTTCCCAAGGCTTTCTATCTCCAAAGTTGTCTCCCTTTGAGTTTTCTTAGTTGTTTCTAATTCTGATTTTAGATCCTGGATGGTTTTGCTTAGCTCCTTCACTTGCATGTTTGTGTTTTCCTGTAATTCTTTAAGAGATTTTTGTGTTTTGTCTTTCATGACCTCAGCCTGTTGACCAAAGTTCTCCTGTATTTCTTTAAGTGTTTTTTGCATTTCCTCCTTGTTGGCTTTTGTATTCTCCTGGATTTCTTTCAATGATTTTTGTGTTTCCCTTGCAAGGGCTTCTAACTTTTGATCCATTTTCTCCTGAATTTCTTTATGTATTTCCTTCATGTGTTCCTGTACCAGCATCATGACCAGTGATTTTAAATCCAAATCTTGTTTTACTGGTGTGATGGGGTATCCAGGACATGTTGGTAGAGGAGAATTTGGTTCAGATGTTGCCATATTGCCTTGATTTCTGTTAGTGACGTTCCTGCGTTTGCCTTTTGCCATCTAGTTCTCACTGGTGTTAGTTTATCTTGTCAGTGCTGGACTCACCAGTGCAAGCTGCCCCTTCCCAGTTGGCCTCTGGTGCACAGCTTACCTCCTGCACTGCTTGTAGACAGTGTGCTGCTGCCCAGGCTGTTCAGATCCCAAAGCAGGCACCCAAAGGCTCCCGCTGGGGCCCGCTGGATTCACTGGAGCACACTGACTTCTCCCAGCTGGCCGCCCGGAAGCCTGGCTAGCCACTTGCAGGACTTGGAGATGTAATGCTGCCGCCCAGACTGATCTGGATCCAGAAGCGGAGAGAGTAGAGCTAAGGGCTTCTGCCTGAGGCCTTGCCCCAGATTGTGTCTGTGTACCAGATGGAGCCTGTGTGCACCCCCAGGGAGTGCCGACGGTGTATGCTACTGTGACCTCCCCTGTGTTCCGCTCACTCTGCTGGGCAGCCGATCCGCCAACCGGGCTGTCGCACACAAGGTTAGCCTGGCCGCCCAGTCCCTGAGTCCAGGCACAAGCCTGGGAGGCCAAGGTCCGAGCAAAGTTCCCCTAGGGCTATGACTGTAAATTGGGTCTGCCAGGTGACTAGGATGGCGGGCGTGCGCGCCCGCACTCCCTGAAAGCGCCGGGAGAGTCTGCTTTGCTAACAATCACCTGGGCGGGTTGACTCACAGATGGCCCACGAAGCCGCCCAGTTCTTGGGGTCAGTCCTGTGCCTTTTGGGGCCTGGACCCCCGCTTTGTTAGCCTTAGGCTATGCCTGTTACAGGTCTGCCCGCCTGAGCTCTCTGTCGTCCTGCAGGCAAAATGGCGGCGGCGCACTCGCAGGCCTGGGCAAAAAACCTCCTGGCTGGGTTGGCACCCCGATGGCCCCCCAACCCACCCAGGCCACCGCGGTGTTGGCCTCGGATTATGTTTGTGTACCTCAGTCTGTCCGATCCCTGGAGTACGGAACCAAGATGGATACACCTCTCCTGACTGGTGGGAGGCCGAGTTCTGAAGTGGCCTCCGTGCAGGAAAGGCGCCGCACAACTGCAGCTGCTTGCTGCCCGGCTGGTCAGCGAAGGTCAGTGGTCGTGGGCGCAGGGCCTAACTGGTCCCTGTGATGCCTTGGTTCCACTGCTGATGGCCCTTCAGCTGGAGCAGCCACTCTGGAGTCTAACTTCTTGAGTTCTTTATATATATTGGATATTAGCCCTCTATCTGATGTAGGATTGGTGAAGATCTTTTCCCAATTTGTTGGTTGCCGATTTGTCCTCTTGATGGTGTCCTTTGCCTTACAGAAACTTTGTAATTTTATGAGATCCCATTTGTCAATTCTTGCTCTTAGAGCATACACTATTGGTGTTCTGTTCAGAAACTTTCTCCCTGTACCGATGTCCTCAAGGGTCTTCCCCAGTTTCTTTTCTATTAGCTTCAGAGTGTCTGGCTTTATGTGGAGGTCCTTGATTCATTTGGATTTGAGCTTAGTACAAGGAGACAAGGATGGATCAATTCGCATTCTTCTGCATGCTGACCTCCAGTTGAACCAGCACCATTTGTTGAAAAGGCTATCTTTTTTCCATTGGTTATTTCATTGGATGCTGAAAAAGCATTTGACAAAATTCAGCATCCCTTCATGCTTAAAGTCTTGGAGAGAACAGGAATTCAAGGCCCATACCTAAACATAGTAAAAGCAATATACAGCAAACCGGTAGCCAGCATCAAACTAAATGGAGAGAAACTTGAAGCAATCCCACTGAAATCAGGGACCAGACAAGGCTGCCCCCTTTCTCCTTATCTTTTCAATATTGTACTTGAGGTACTAGCTCAGGCAATTCGACAACATAAGGAGGTCAAAGGGATACAAATTGGAAAGGAAGAAGTCAAACTATCATTATTTGCAGACGACATGATCGTCTACCTAAGTGACCCAAAGAACTCCACTAGAGAGCTCCTACAGCTGATAAACAACTTCAGCAAAGTGGCAGGTTATAAAATCAACTCCAGCAAATCAGTGGCCTTCCTATACTCAAAGGATAAGCAGGCTGAGAAAGAAATTAGGGAAATGACCCCCTTCACAATAGCCACAAACAGTATAAAGTATCTTGGGGTGACTCTTACCAAACATGTGAAAGATCTGTATGACAAGAACTTCAAGACTCTGAAGAAGGAAATGGAAGAAGACCTCAAAAAATGGGAAAACCTGCCATGCTCATGGATCGGTAGAATCAATATAGTTAAAATGGCCATTTTGCCTAAAGCACTATACAGATTCAATGCAATACCCATCAAAATCCCAACTCAATTCTTCACAGAGTTAGAAAGAGCAATTATCAAATTCATCTGGAACAACAAAAAACCCAGGATAGCTAAAACTATTCTCAGCAACAAAAGAAAATCTGGGGGAATCAGTATCCCTGACCTCAAGCAATACTACAGAGCAATAGTGTTAAAAACTGCATGGTATTGGTACAGTGACAGGCAGGAGGATCAATGGAACAGGATTGAAGATCCAGAAATGAACCCACACACCTATGGCCACTTGATCCTCGACAAAGAGGCTGAAATTGATCCATTCTTATCTCCTTGTACTTAGTGCAAGTCCAAGTGGATCAAGAACCTCCACGTAAGACCAGACACACTGAAAATAATAGAAAAGAAATTGGGAAGACCTTTGAGGTCATGGATACAGGGGGAAATTTCCTCAATATAACACCAATCGCTTATGCTCTAAGACCAAGAATTGAAAAATGGGACCTCATAAAACAACATAGTTTCTGTAAAGCAAAGGACATTGTCAAAAGGACAAAACATCAACCAACAAATTGGGAAAAGATCTTTGCCAACACCACATCCGACAGAGGGCTGGTAGACTACAGAGAGCCAAATATCCCCCTTAAAGTGGGGTACAGAGCTAAACAAATAATTTTCACCTGAGGAATATCGAATGGTTGAGAGGCACCTAAAGAAATGTTCAACAGCCTTAGTCATCAGGGAAATGCAAATCAAAACAACCCTGAGATTTCACCTCACACCAGTCAGAAGGGCTAAGATCAAAAAGTCAGGGAAAACAGGTGCTGGCAAGGATGTGAAGAAAGAGGAACACTCCTCCACTGATGGTGGGGTTGCAAACTGGTACTACCACTCTGGAAGTCAATATGGCGTTTCCTCAGAAAACTGGGAATGATACTTTCAGAGGACCTGGATATACAACTCCTGAGCATATACCTAGAGGATTCCCCAGCATGTAACAACAATACATGCTCCACTATGTTCATAGCAGCCCTATTTATACTAGCCAGAAGCTGGAAAGAACCCAGATGGCCTTCAACAAAGAAATGGATACAGAAAATGTGGTATATATACACAATGGAATACTATTCAGCCATTAGAAAAAATGAATTCATGAAATTCTTAGACAAATGGATGGAACTGGAGAACATCATCCTAAGGGAGGTAACCCAGTCTCAAAAGAACACTCATGGTATGTACCCACTGATAAATGGATATAAGCCTAGAAGCTTGGAATAGCCAAGACACAATGCACATATCAAATGCTGCCCAAGAAGAGGGAAGGAGTGGCCCCCGGTCCTGGAAAAGCTCAGTGCAGCAGTGTTGAGGAATACCAGGACTGGGAAATGGGAAGAGCTGAATTGGAGAACAGGAGGAGAGAAGAGGGCTTATGGGACTTTCAGGTAGGGGGGATCCAGGAAAGGGAAAATCACATGAAATGTAAATAAAGAATATATCGAATAAAAAATCTACAAAAAACTATAATAATGCTCAAAGCACACATTGCAATCCCCACAATAATAGTAGGAGACTTCAACCCCCCCCACTCTCAAATATGTAGAAATCATGGAATCAGAAGTGAAACAGAGATACAGTGAAACAGTCTGAAGCTATGGATCAAATGGATCTAACAGATATTTATAGAACATTCCACCCTAAAGCAAAGCAAAATGCCTTCTTCTCAGCACCCCTTGGTTCCTTCTCAAAAATTGACCATATAATTGGTCACAAAACAGGCCTCAACAGATACAGAAATATTGAAATTATTCTATGTATTTTTTTCAGTTCATCACTGCCTAAGGCTGGTCTTAAGCTCAAACAAAAGCAATGGAAAACACACATACACATGGACCTTGAAAACTGCTCTCCTCAATGATAGCATGGTCAAGGAAGAAATAAAAAAAAAAGTAAAAACTTTTTAGTATTTAATGAAAATGAAGACACATCATACCAGATTTATGGGACACAATGAAAGCAGTGCTAAGAGGAAAATTCATTACTCTGAGTGCCTCCAAAAAGAGACTGGGGAGAGATTACACTAACAGCTTGACAGTGCACTTGAAAGCGCTAGAACAAAAGGAAGCAAATACCCCCAAGAGGAGTAGATGGCAGGAAATAATCAAACCTAGGGCTGATTCAACCAAAGAGAAACAAAAAGAACTATATAAAGAATCAAGAAAACAAGGAGCTGGTTCTCTGAAAAAATCAACAAGATAGATAAACCCTGAGACAGACTAATCAGAGGGCACAGAGACAGTATTCAAATTAATGAAATCAGAAATGAAAAGGGAGACATAACAGAAACTGTGGAAATTCAAAAAAAATCATCAGATCCTACTACAAGAGCTTATACTCAACAAGGTTTGAAAACCTGGATGAATTGGACATCTTTCTAGATACTTACTAGGTGCCAACGTTAAACAGGATCAGATATATCATCTAAATAGTCACATAAGTCCTGAGGAAATATAAGCAATCATTAATAGTCTCCCATCAAAAAACAAAACAAAACAAAAAAACAAAACACCCAGGACCTTATGGGTTTAGCGGGGAATTTTATCAGATCTTCAAAGAAGAGTTAAAAGCAATACTCTTCAAACATTTCCATTAAATAGAAACTCAAGGGACACCACCTAACTCATTCTATTAAGCCACAATAATGCTTATACCTAAACCAAACAAGGAAGGAGAACTTCAGAACAATCTCCCTCATGACATTGATGCAAAAATATTGAACAAAATCCTGGACAACTGAATCCAAGAATGCATCAAAACTATAATTCACCACAATCAGGTAGGCTTCATCCAAGGGATGCAGGGATGGTTCAATATACAGAAATCTGTCAATGTACTCCACTACATAAACAAACTAAAGGATAAAAACCACATAGTCATTTCATTAGATGTAAAAAGGCTTTTGACAAAATCCAGCATCCCCTTAATGATAAAAGTCTTGGAGAGATTGGGAATACAAGGCCCATAACTAAACATATACATTGCAAACCAGTTGCCAACATCAAGGTAAATGGAGAGAAACTTGATGCAATCACACTAAAATCGGGGACCAGACAAGGCTGCCCACTCTCTCCCTATCTATTCAATATAGTACTTGAAGTCCTTGCCAGAGCAATCAGGCAACAAAAGGATGTCAAAGTTATACAAATTGGAAAGGAAGAAGTCAAACTACCACTAATTGCAGATGATATGATAGTATACTTAAGCGACTACAAGACTTCCACCAGAGAACTCCTAAAGTTGATAAACAACTTTAGCAAAGTGGCTAGATATGAAATTAACTCAAGCAAATCAGTGGCCTTCTTCTACTCAAAGGATAAACAAGAGGAGAAAGAAATTAGCAAAATTACACTCTTCACAATACTCCCAAATAATATGTCATACCTAGGTGTGACCTTAACAAAGCAAGTGAAAGATCTATATGACAAGAACTTTAAGTCTCTGAAGAAAGAAGTCAAAGAAAGTTTCAGAAGGTGGAAAGATCTCCCATGTTCATGGATTCGTAGAATCAATATACTAACAATGGCCATGTCACCAAAAGAAATCTACAGAATTATTGCAATCCCCATCAAAATCCAAAATCAATTCTTCATAGATATAGAAGGAACAAATCTCAAATTCATCTGGGATAACAAAAAACCCAGGATAGCAAAAACTATTCTCCACAACAAAAGATCTTCTGGAGGAATAACCATCCCTGATCTCAAGCTCTACTACAGAGCAGTAGTGATAAAAAACTGTTTGGTATTGGTATGCAGACAGGCAGGAAGATCAATGGAATACTACTAAAGACCCAGAAATGAAGCCACACATTTACGGTCACTTGATATTTGACAAAGAAGCCAAAAACATCCAGTGGAAAATGATAGCATTTGTAACAAAGGGTGCTGAATCAACTGGAGATCTGCTTGCAGAAAAATGCAAATCGACCCATTCTTATGTCCTTGTATAAAGCTCAAGTTCAAATGGATGAAAGATCTACACATAAAACCAGATACACTGAAGCTTATAGAGGAGAAATCTTGAACACGTGGGCACAGGGGAAAAGTTACTGAATAGAACACCAATGGCTTATTCTCTAAGAACAACAATCAACAAATGGGACATCCTAAAACTGCAAAGCTTCTATAGAGCAAAGGACACAGTTAATATGACAAAACAGCAACCAACAAATTGGGAAAATATCTTTACCAACCTTAATTCCGATAGAGGGTTAATATTCAATGTATACAATGAACTCAAGTAGTTAGTCTCCAGAGAGTCAAATAAATCTATTAACAAATGGGATACAGAGCTAAATAGGGAATTCTCAAATGAGGAAACTCAAATGGCTCTAAAGCACCTAAAGAAATGGTCAGCATCCTTAGTTATCAGGGAAATGCAAATCAAAACAATACTGAGATTCTACCTTACACCAGTTAGAATAGCTAAGATGAAAAACTCAGGGTACAGCAGTTTCTGGAGAGGATGGGGGGGGGAAGGAATACTTCTCCATTGTTGTTGGGATTTCAAGCTGGTAAAACCACTCTGGAAATCAGTTTGGCAGTTCCTCAGAAAATTAGACATAGTACTACCAGCGGACCCGAATATACCACCCCTGGGCATATGCCCATAAGATGCTCCTACATGTAATAAGGACACATGCTACACTATGTTCATAGCTGCCTTATTTATAATGGCCAGAATATGGAAAGAACTCAGATGTCTCTAAACAGAGGAATGGATATATATATATATATATATATATATATATATATATATATATACACACACACACACACACACACACACACACACACTCAATGGAGTACTATTCAGCTATTAAGAACAATGAATTCATGAAATTCTTAGGCAAATGGATGGCACTAGAAAGTGTTATCCTGAGCCAGGCAACCCAATCACAAAAGAACACACATGGTATGCACTCACTAATAAGCGGATGTTAACCCAAAAGCTCAAAATAAACAAGTTACAATTCACCAGTCTCAAGAAGGAGGACTTATGTGAGAGTGCTTCGGTTCCTCTAAGAAAGGGAACAAAATAGTCACAGGAGCAATAAGGGAGACAATGTGTGGAGCAGAGACTGAAGTAAAGGCCACCCAGAGACTGCCCTACGTGGAGATTGAGGTATTCTGAGCTATCACATGGTGGGTTGAATATGTGAGCTCTTATATATTTTATGAAAATGAAAATGTTTGATTAAATATGTTGCATTGTATGTGAAACATAAATAGGGTATTAAGCTATTTAAATGGATATATAGGGATGAATAAAGATTTTATAGTGAGTTCACCATTGGAATTAAAAAAAGAAAAATCAGCACAGTATTTCAGAGTTCACAGTATGGTAAATGAATACCATAATCTACACATTGTTACTAGGGTGTTCATTTAGAATTCATGAATTCAATATATTTGCTATTAAGGATTGATTCATAGCATTTTTGGTAATCAAGGAAGACAGTGGAGGAATACTGGTTTTCAAAGAGGGGTAATTGATAGGGAATGTGTTTTAAGACTCCTCCACTAGATGACAAGTTAGACAGGACTAGGCAATAATCAGATTTAGAGAACAGGATGGTCTACTTATTTTAACTGCATAATTTCTGGTTCTTAGGTTTTGTGCTGGTTTTCCATCTCAAAGTCTGTGACACCCTCTTCCTGAAGACGTTTGAACAATTCCAAGTCAGTCACAGTTGAATATCAAAATTATGCCTCTCTCTTTTAGACAAGTCTAAACCCAATTAATTGTTGCATGTAATGATTATGGTACTGAATTGTGGACATGTCTCCTCAAGAGGAGTTGTCCCTGGTGTCTTGCTGTCTATCCTCTTAGATAAAATCCACAAATGTAATGGATAAAATCCACAAATGTGTTTTGAAACGTGTTTATAGCTGAATATATGTTCTCAGGTGAGAAGTCTGAGTGAAGAACATTTTGAGAGTTCTCTAGAGAGTAGAAGAGTATTGCCTAAAAATAAGTGATTAAAGTGATGACTTCACTCACCAAGAATATTACAAACACCTGAGCTGAGAACCACAGGAGCTGTGTATATAACTGATGGCCACCTGCAGATCTACGTAGGCACACTTACTCTCTTCTAGACACTTCTATTTTATGATGTTCTCACAGGTATTTATACTCTGGATCCTACAGATTCTTAGAGTTTTGTGCAACTTTAACAAGGATGAGTGCGTTTTTAAAGCAGAAGGGAAACGACACAGTGAAGGAAATGTGATGATTGCTGCATTTGTTCCTTTTCTTAATATTTTCCTGAGTCAAATGAACGATTATATTCATAAAGAAAAATTTGACAGCAAGTAAGTGTTTTTTAAACCATCATTCATTTTATGAACTTAGTTTTTAATTGTCTTCAATTAACATTGTATGTACAGAAAGGTAAATTTTATATTCTATTAAGGTGAGATTCTCTACTGGAAACATAACTATTTTACATGTTTGTTTTCCTCTTCACTCATTTTCTCTCTTAATGAAAGAAAACCAGTTGGATCTAATTAATGTTCTTTACATATTTTTTGCTCTGAGCCTCTCTACCTGGCTTTCTCTAGACCTTAGCTGCTAGTGCTGAAATACATCATGGTTTTCTCTCCAAAATCAATGTTGCAAAAGAAAAATGGATACATTGCTCTGGAAAATTTTTCAAGGGCTGTTTTTCCATGAGAAATAATGCCAATGATTTCAGTATCTAAATACATGATGGCCTTTGAAAGCTGCTGCTGATTTCAGATCCCAGCTATCATGAATAGAATAATTTGGAATTTAGACTTCTTTTTCAAAATGCTCTCAGATAACTTACATATTTATTTTTCTTACAAATTTTATAGGCTCTATTAATTTAGCCTCATTCTCTCCTTGATGCCTTTTTCTAAGTATCTGAACATGGATAGAGTTCTGTACGGTATGAAAGACACATGAGGTTGATGGTTGAAATTGAGAGTGGTTTTTTACTTTAACACCTATAGGATTAGAGAACAGTGTCAGAACAATTGACAGAATTACCTGGACTCTTTTGAAGAAAACACCTATGTAATAATCTTTGCAGAGGAGGCAAAATTTATTTCATGCAGTCAATCCTATACCTATAGAAACTTTGTACTGGCAACTGAGATAGAAATTACTGAAATAAGAATGCTAATTTGATGCTAATTCCATTTATTTATTACCAGCTTAAATGATAGCTACTTTTGAATTTCCTTCAAATATTAATAGTTTAATAAGACAATAATTTGTCTACTATAAACCTTATTTGCAAAGCAGACTTGCTAAAATATTCTATATGGTTTGAGTTTTTACTCTTTTTTTTTGTTTTATTTGTATTTTTTGATTTGCATTTCCCTAATGACTAATGATGTTGAACATTTCATAAGGTGATTCTCAGCCATCCCAAGTTCTTCAGATGAAAATTGTTTGTTTAGCTCTGTATCCCATTTTTATAGGATTATTTGGTTTTCTGGGGTCTAACTTCTTGAGTTCTTTGTATATATTGGATATTATCATTCTTTCAGATGTGGGATTGGTGAAGATCTTTTCTCAATTTGTTGGTTGCCCATTTCTCCTTTTAACGTGTCCTTTGCCTTACAGAAACTTTGTGATTTTATGAGGTCCCATTTGTCATTTCTTGATCTTAGCGCAAAAGCTATTGGTGTTCTGTTCAGGAACTTTCCCCCACAAAGCAACTGTGCCGATGTCCTCAAGAGTCTTCCCCGGTTGCTTTTCTATTAGTTTCAGTGTGTCTGGCTTTATGTGGAGGTCCTTGATCCACTTGGAGTTGAGCTTAGTACAAGGAAATAAGAATGAATCAATTCACACTCTTCTGCATGCTGACCTCCAAGTGAACCAGCACCATTTGTTGAAAAGGCTATCTTTTTTCAGTGTCTGTTAACTCCTGCGGTCCCAGGTTATTTTACTCTTGGGTCCTCTTGTGTTACTCTTGTCCCCTCCAACTTGATCCCTGCTGTGGATTTCTAATGGAAATCATATAATTCAGGAAATATTAAAGGATCTACAGCAGTTATTTCTGCTCTTCCTTGTTTTCCATTGATGTATATGTGTAACTTTTATCATTATTGCTCTGTTCAACATCCTAGAAATATTCAGTTCTTAAGAGTTTTAGTTTTGCTTTTACCTTATGATTGGGAAGTTTGAAAACATATAAAAACTTTTAAAACATTTTAAAAACTTGGTGGTTGTTTTAGCCTTTTTTTTCCTATACTTTATGTCCTTGAGATTATTCTATTTTGGATTGGCTTTTCTAATAGCTTCTTGTAAAATCTCTATTAATTGAAAATTTTGTAATTGATCTACTGTTTAAACAATAATAAAAAAAGGTTTGCTATTATCCTCTGATGCTCTAAGGAAAGTTTGCTGTGGAGAAAATGTTTTCAAATTTAAACCTTTGATACTTCGAGCTAATTTGTGGGATATTTAAGTCCTTTTCAGTACGTACTGGCCTAGATTGATATCTTGAGAAGTCTCTGTTGAATGTTTCTTCGGCAATTTCAGAGTCCCTTATTCTATGTTAAAGGCTCTTAACCATTTTTTTTTTATTCAATCCTATACAATTTTAAGTATTGTGATTTGACCTTTAGCAGGTCTACTTATTGTATAGGCCTCTGTCCTTACCTGACTTTACCATATATGACTCTTTACATTTTACCTGCCTGTACAAATTTAAAATAAATTATAAGTATTTACTAATGCCACCTGACCTGTGGGTAATAACTATTGTCCTAAAATATAGCCAAAGTACTTCAGATTCTTCTAGGAAAGAAAAATCTTTATATTCTGTTGGTGGGCATGAAAACTTATTAGTATAATATAAAAAATAATTTTGGAGGATAATAAAATGTGAACAGGAAAGAAAATACTATATGACCCATTTATTCTACTGCTGTCTTCATCCTTACTAAACTCCAAATCATGCTGTGAATATTATCTAATGTTGTGAATGAAGGTAATTATAGGGGTTTTTTTATTATAAAATGTTTCAAATTCATTTCACTGATAATTTCAGTATGTTAATTTTTTAATCTCAATGTATTTACATGACTAGGGACAGATTTCTGCAAGTTTTAACCATGTATTTGTGTTAAAAACATTTTAGTGTTCTTTACTAGTTCTTTAGATGCCTAGTTCTTTTGTAGAATGTTTGTGTCATATGACATAGCATAATTTTCTTAGGTACTTTGGAGCAAGTACAGAGTTCCAAGCATATTATTACTTCTTCTCTTTATGTATATGGTATCAATTTAATTATTTTGTTCCATAATATGACTTATTCTCTATATTTCAAATATATTTACTTTTGTGTGCATTAATCACCAATAGATACCTTCAGCTTTTGCTTTAAACATGGAGTTTAAAGACCCTGATAAGATTAATAGTTTGTAATTTCTGATTACTGTCTCCAAAGTTCTGTCGTGGGTCACAAGTGCCACATAATTTATGCTTAGTACTTTGCCTATAACTCTATGTTGTAAAAGTTGGAACAAAAAGAAAAAATAAGAAAAATCTTAGATATATTTTTATTTACATTTCAAATGTTATCCAGTTTCTTGGTCCCTGCCTCCCAGAATACACGTATCCCCTACCCTCCTTCCTTGCTTCTGTGAGGGTGTTCTACCACCCACACAATTACCTGCCCTTGAATTCTCCTACAGTGAGACATCAAGCCTTCACAGAACCAAGGGCTTCTCATCCCATTGATGCCCGACAAAGCAAACCTCTACCACATATACAGCTGAAGCCATGGTCCTGCATGTGTATTCCTTGGTTGGTTGGTTGTTCACTCTCTGGGATTTCTGTGGGGTCTGGTTGGTTGATATTGTTGCTCTTCCTATCGGGTTGCAAACCCCATCAGCTCCTTCAGTCCTTTCTCTAACTCCTCCATTGGAGAGCCCTTTCTCAGTATGATGGTGTGCTGCAAGCATCTGCTTCTGTGTTTGTCAGGCTCTGGCACAGTCTCTCAGGAGACAGTGATATTAAGCTCCCTCCTATCAGCATGCACTTTTTGGCATCCACAATAGAGTCTGGGCTTGGTGACTATACAAGGAATGGATCCCCCGGTAGGGCGGTCTCTGAATGGCCTTTGCTCCAGTCTCCACTCCACGTTTTGTCTCTGTATTTGTTCCTGTAAATCTTTTGTTCCCCTTTCTAAGAAGGACCCAAGCATGCACACTTTGGTTTTCTTTTATATTGAGTTTCTGTGTGGTCTGTGAATTGAATTTTGGATATACCAAGCTTTTAGGTTAATGTTTACTCATCAGTGACTCCATATCATGTGTGTTCTTTGTGATTGGGTTACTCCAAGTAGGATGATAGTTTATAGTTCTTTCCATTTGCCAAGAATTACATGAATTCACTGTTTGATAACTGAGTAGTACTCCATTGAATAAATGTACCACATTTTCTGTATCTATTACTCTGTTGAAGGACTTCCGGATTATTTCCAACTTCTGGCTGTTATAAATAGGGGTGCTATGAACATAGTGGAGAAAGTATCCTTGATATGTGTTGGAGAATATTTTGGGTATATGCCCAGGAGTAGTATAGCTGGGTCCTCAGATAATACTTTGTCCAATTTTCTGAGGAATGGTCATACTGATTTCCAGAGTAGTTGTACCAGCTTGCAATCCCAACCACAATGGAGGAGTGATCCTCTTTCTCCACATCCTCATCAGTTTATGCTCACCTGAGATTTTGATCTTAGCCATTCTGACAGGTATGAGGTTGAATCTCAGGGGAGTTTTGATTTGAATTTCCCTGATGACAGAAGATGTTGAATATTTCCTTAGGTGTCTCTATGCCAGTCAGTGCTCCACAGTTGAAAATTCTTTGTTTAGTTTTGTACCCCATTTTAAAAGTGTTATTTAATTGTCTAAAGTCTAACTTCCTGAGTTCTTTGTATATACTGGACACTAGCCCTCTGTTGGAGGGAGGATTAGTAAAGATCTTTTCGCAATCTGTTGGTTGCAATTTTTTTAACTTTTTTTTTATTATTCGATATAATTTATTTACATTTCAAATGATGTCCCCTTTTCTAGCCCCCCCACTCCCCGAAAGTCCCGCAAGCCCCCTTCTCTTCCCCTGTCCTCCCACCCACCCCTTCCCACTTCCCCGTTCTGGTTTTGCTGAATACTGTTTCACTGAGTCTTTCCAGAATCAGGGGCCACTCCTCCTTTCTTCTTGTACCTCATTTGATGTGTGGATTATGTTTTGGGTATTCCAGTTTTCTAGGTTAATATCCACTTATTAGTGAGTGCATACCATGATTCACCTTTTGAGTCTGGGTTACCTCACTTAGTATGATATTCTCTAGCTCCATCCATTTACCTAAGAATTTCATGAATTCATTGTTTCTAATGGCTGAATAGTACTCCATTGTGTAGATATACCACATTTTTTGCATCCACTCTTCTGTTGAGGGATACCTGGGTTCTTTCCAGCATCTGGCAATTACAAATAGGGCTGCTATGAACATAGTGGAGCATGTATCCTTATTACATGGTGGGGAGTCTTCTAGGTATATGCCCAGGAGTGGTATAGCAGGATCTTCTGGAAGTGAGGTGCCCAGTTTTCGGAGGAACCGCCAGACTGATTTCCAGAGTGGTTGTACCAAGTTGCAACCCCACCAGCAGTGGAGGAGTGTTCCTCTTTCTCCATACCCTCTCCAACACCTGCTGTCTCCTGAATTTTTAATCTTAGCCATTCTGACTGGTGTAAGATGAAATCTTAGGGTTGTTTTGATTTGCATTTCCCTAATGACTAATGAAGTTGAGCATTTTTTAAGATGCTTCTCCGCCATCCGAAGTTCTTCAGGTGAGAATTCTTTGTTTAACTCTGTACCCCATTTTTTAATAGGGTTGTTTGGTTTTCTGGAGTCTAACTTCTTGAGTTCTTTATATATACTGGATATTAGCCCTCTATCTGATGTAGGATTGCTGAAGATCTTTTCCCAATTTGTTGGTTGCCGATTTGTCCTCTTGATGGTGTCCTTTGCCTTACAGAAACTTTGTAATTTTATGAGGTCCCATTTGTCAATTCTTGCTCTTAGAGCATACGCTATTGGTGTTCTGTTCAGAAACTTTCTCCCTGTACCGATGTCCTCAAGTGTCTTCCCCAGTTTTTTTTTTCTATTAGCTTCAGAGTGTCTGGCTTTATGTGGAGGTCCTTGATCCATTTGGATTTGAGCTTAGTACAAGGAGACAAGGATGGATCAATTCGCATTCTTCTGCATGCTGACCTCCAGTTGAACCAGCACCATTTGTTGAAAAGGCTATCTTTTTTCCATTGGATGTTTTCAGCCTCTTTGTCGAGGATCAAGTGGCCATAGGTGTGTGGGTTCATTTCTGGATCTTCAATCCTGTTCCATTGATCCTCCTGCCTGTCACTGTACCAATACCATGCAGTTTTTAACACTATTGCTCTGTAGTATTGCTTGAGGTCAGGGATACTGATTCCCCCAGATTTCCTTTTGTTGCTGAGAATAGTTTTAGCTATCCTGGGTTTTTTGTTGTTCCAGATGAATTTGATAATTGCTCTTTCTAACTCTGTGAAGAATTGAGTTGGGATTTTGATGGGTATTGCATTGAATCTGTATAGTGCTTTAGGCAAAATGGCCATTTTAACTATATTGATTCTACCGATCCAGGAGCATGGGAGGTTTTCCCATTTTTTGAGGTCTTCTTCCATTTCCTTCTTCAGAGTCTTGAAGTTCTTGTCATACAGATCTTTCACATGTTTGGTAAGAGTCACCCCAAGATACTTTATACTGTTTGTGGCTATTGTGAAGGGGGTCATTTCCCTAATTTCTTTCTCAGCCTGCTTATCCTTTGAGTATAGGAAGGCCACTGATTTGCTTGAGTTGACTTTATAACCTGCCACTTTGCTGAAGTTGTTTATCAGCTGTAGGAGCTCTCTAGTGGAGTTCTTTGGGTCACTTAGGTAGACGATCATGTCGTCTGCAAATAATGATAGTTTGACTTCTTCCTTTCCAATTTGTATCCCTTTGACCTCCTTATGTTGTCGAATTGCCCGAGCTAGTACCTCAAGTACAATATTGAAAAGATAAGGAGAAAGGGGGCAGCCTTGTCTGGTCCCTGATTTCAGTGGGATTGCTTCAAGTTTCTCTCCATTTAGTTTGATGCTGGCTACCGGTTTGCTGTATATTGCTTTTACTATGTTTAGGTATGGACCTTGAATTCCTGTTCTCTACAAGACTTTAAGCATGAAGGGATGCTGAATTTTGTCAAATGCTTTTTCAGCATCCAATGAAATGACCATGTGGTTTTGTTCTTTGAGTTTGTTTATGTAGTGGATTGTATTGATGGATTTCCGGAAGTATATTGAACCAACCCTGCATTCCCGGGATAAAGCCTACTTGATCATGGTGGATGATCGTTTTGATGTGTTCTTGGATTCGGTTGGCAAGAATTTTATTGAGTATTTTTGCATCGATGTTCATAAGGGAAATTGGTCTGAAGTTCTCTTTCTTTGTTGGATCTTTGTGTGGCTTTGGTATCAGCGTAATTGTGGCTTCGTAGACGGAATTGGGTAGTGTTCCTTCTGTTTCGTACTATTGACAGTTTCCTTTACCTTACAGAAACTTTGCAATTTTATGAGGTCCCATTTGTCGATTCTTGAACATAGAGAATAAGGCAGGAAATTCTCCCGTGAGAACATATGTTCGTGGCTCTTCCACACTATCTCCTCTATTAGTCTCTCTGTATCTGGTTTTATGTGGAGGTCCTTGATCCATGTGCACTTATGCTCTACACAAGGAGAAAAGGATCAATTTTGTGTTCTTCTACATGCCAACCTCCAGGTGAACCAGCACCATTTGTTGAAAGTGCTAACTTTTTTATACTGAATAGTTTTACCAGCTCTCTCAAAGATTAAGTTACCATAAGATCATGGATTCATTTCTGGGTCTTCAATTCTATTACCTTGATCTTCCTGTGGATCTCTGTACCAATAAAATGCAGTTTTTATCTCTATTGCTCTGTAATATATCTTGAGGTCAGGAATGGTGGTGATTCCCCCAGACTTTTCATTTTGAGAATTATTTTTGCTAACCTGGGTTTTTAGTTATTCCAGGTGAATTTTCAGATTGAAAATTCCTTCTAACTCTATGAAGTATTAGAGTTGAAATTTTAATAGGAATTCCTTTGAATCTGTAGATTCCTGTCATCAAGATGGCCATTTTTACTGTATTAATCCTGCCAATCCTAGAGCATGGGAGATCTTTCCATCCACTGAGGTCTTCTATGATTTCTTGTTTCAGAGATTTGAAGTGCTTGTCATACACGTCTTTCACACTCTTGGTTAGAGTCACACCAAGATATGTTTTATTATTTGTGACTATTGTGAAGGATAACATTTCCCAAATATCTTTCTCAGCCTGCTTATTCTTTGAGTAGAGGAAGGCTACTGATTTGTTTGAGTTAATTTTATATCTAGCACATTGCTGAAGTTGTTTTTCAGCTGTAGGGCTTTCCAGCTCTGGTGGAATTTTTGGGATCACTTAAATCATATCATCTGCAAATAGTGATATCTTGACTTAAAACATATCATCTGCAAATAGTGATATCTTGACTTCTTCCAATCCAATTTGTATGACTTCCTTTTGTTGTCTAATTGCTGAATTTAGTGAGATTTCTTCAAGAAAACTTTATACAAAATTAAATCAGTTTGCAGTCAACCTGATTTACATTTTATCAATAAAAATAGTCATTGAGAACAGCAAATAGACAATATCCAGGACTCCCCCAATTGCAATTGTCAGTTTTGTGACACTAGTTTTCATGCTTATCTCTGGGAATCTAAATGCTTAAAGTCTTGGTGGTTCTCTTCTTTTTCATATTTATTGGCCAGTGTTGTCCTCGAAGGTACAGTAATGATTTTCATACTCAAATATACTAAATATTGTGATGTTACAAACAATCTTTATACCTATTCTGTTTTGAACCAAATTTCTCATTATATAAATTCCATAGGCATCTTAAACTCATACAAAAGAAAAGAACACTAATTCACAGCACATCTCATGTCAGTTTATGTGTTAATTGGGTGAGTACCTGACAATGAAGAGACATTTATCATGAGAAAAATCTTTTATATGTGTGCTTGGGCATGAGTATGAGTGTACGTTTGGAGGTATTCATATACTCATTTGTTCCTAGGATCAGGATCGATATAACAAGACAAATCACAGGGCAGATATACCACAGCCACATATATTAATCTGTAGTATTAGAAGCTACCATTGGTCACCATGCTCAATGGATTTGCATAAAATCACATACCTCAGAGACTATCAGATCCCATCATCTTATCAGGCTCTCTTCAATGACCTTTCGATGGAGATCAGGAAAACTGGTTGTGACGGAAATGAAAAATACGTGAGCTACATTCCTAACTCAATATTTCATTATGAGATGCTAAAACTTAAGAAATTTTTCAATCCTTGCTTTCAGCTTTTTTGGTAATTATTATTTGACAGGTTTCTATTTTCATATTTTTCACTATGAAGGGGTAACTTAACATAGATATCCTTAGTATACATAGTTTTACCTTTGGCACTAAGTAGGAGCATGAAATAAAATGGTGCCCCCCCTCCATTTTACATGTGCTACATGGTCACATGAAGCATGTGTGTATTGGAGTCATAGGTTACATGTTCTTTTTATATCATTATGTAAAATTGCCACCAAGTCCCATGGTGACTTCTGTGTTGAGTATCTCCAAGTGAAGCATACAGCAAATAAAACAGTTGTTTACTGTTTTATGTGACCTCAGCCCATAGAAAAAAAGACATATTTTTCATCATGAAATTCGAGTGTCATGTGCAATCTGATTTCTTTGGAGTAGTAAAGTACTGTGAGAGAGAAAGAAAAAAGAAATATAAATGAGGAAAAATAGACAAACTGATCTCACACAGAACAGCAAACACCAGAGGATTCAAGTCATGACTGTAGACTGTAAATCCGGATAAGCTCCCTCTGCTATCATGTTCTCAATTATATGGGTCTGCAAAAAGAGAATATGGCAGTGGGATTGAAGAAAATCCATTCAGAGTAGTATGCTATCATTGGATATTACAAATTCACCAGAATCACATCCTCATGTTGATTTGGTATTTATGTATATATACATGAATAAAAGACACAGGGAGATGTTACCAGAAGCAGCATTGTGTGTTAATTAAAAAAAAACTGACAGAAATAAGTTTTTCTAGGTAAGTGCTTTTGAAAGGAACGCATGGGGGAGGGGGAGCACTGTGGCTTTAGAGTACAATGCATTAAGGATTTGGTGAATCCCAAATTCAGATTCTTTAAAACTTCAGAGGAGAGATGGATGCAAATAAAGTGTGTGAGGCGTTTCTAAAAATGATGCCAAGAAATTTGAATGGCTTTGATTATAGATCCATAGATACTATCCAGCTAATCATGACATCAGCTGCATATTTTGTTATTATTCATAATGGCACTGAATCTTTACCTCTTATGATTTGAAATCAGATAAAATAGTAAATAACATGGAAAATACGATTCGTATTTCACAATGGTATGTAAGCTGTGGTACAGATGATTTTATGTTTGGTTCTAGAAGATACAATTTGCTGATTACTTCCTTTCAGCTGAAAATTCTAGTAGATACACAATATGAATCTATTCATGAAGATTCCACAGATTCTATTGACCCAATAAATAGGTCCTCTTCAGAATTATAAATTTACCAGAATTTGCAAAATTAACTATCATTTGCTTAATATGAGGGCCATTTTAAATTTAACCAATAATGTGAAGAAATTATTTATTTTAAAAAGATGGCATTGAAATTTTAAAAGTCATCACATTGAACTTTAAGATAGTATGGTATGATTCATTGTCATCCATGTTGAACAATTTTTTTCGGTAGGTTCAGTTTCAAAATCTACCTATATTTGTTGGCCTTCATATTTGCCATTGAAGAGATAATTAGGAACCCACATCTTTTATCCAACACATCTCTAGGATTTGAACTTTATATTGACCAAAGAAGGAAAGAGATTATTATTCTGCAAGCTTTGACTTGGCTCACAGGAATGGGAATAAACATTCCAAATTATTCCTATCAAAGGAAGAACAAGGCTGTTGCTGTACTAACAGGAACATCCTGGACAACATCTGCAAATATTGGGAGACTGCTGGGTCTCTACAAATATCCACAGGTGAGAAACAGAGGTCTGAGAAAATAGAAAACCATATTAAACTTTTGATATTAAAGATGATTTGTAATGGAAGGGAACAAGACCAAACTATCATCAACCAGAGAGAAGTGAGGCATTTGTTCATGTAGTCTTTGTTTAGGATAAAGAAGAAAAATTTGGAAGCTACACTGAATATTTTCAAATGTTTTATCTTGTCAAAAATTTCTCAATAAATTTGACCAGGATGATAAGAGAATTTAAACACAAAAAAACACCATTCCAAATATTCCTTCAAGTCTATTATTGGTCCTATATTAATGTATTCATTCCTGTTTCTGATTCAGCTTGATTTTGGGCCTTTTCAGATGACCCTAACTGATAGAAGCCAGTTCTCCTCTCTTTACCAGACACCCACAAAGGACACATTACTTGCATTTGGCGTTGCATCTTTGACGCTTCATTTCAGCTGGACCTGGGTTGGACTCATCCTCACAGATAACAGTAAAGGAACACAGATTCTCTCAGACTTCAGAAGAGAGATGGACAGAAATGGAGTGTGTGTGGCTTTTCTAAAAATTATGCCAGAAATCTTGACATCCTTTAACGTAGGATCTGGAGAGACTCTAAAGATAATCATTAAATCAACTGAAAAGATTGTTGTTGTTTATGATGACACTGAATCTTCTTATATTAAAATGCTTAGTCAGTTTATGCTGTTATTAACATGGAAAGTATGGGTCATGAATTCACAATGGAATATAGGCCTTGTAGCAAATTATTTTCTGTTTGATTCTTTGCATGGGACCCTCCTTTTTGTACAACATCGTGACAAGATACATGATTTTCAAACGTTTGTCAGGAACTATAACCCTTCCAAATACCCAGAAGACCATTTTCTTGCTGTTCTTTGGTATAAAAATTTCAATTGCTCTATCTCTGTGCCTGATTGTAAAATATTGGGAAACTGTCAACACAATATTTCTTTGGAATATCTGCCTGTAAATATTTGGCTCATGGAAGTGACTGAGGGGTGTTACAATGTATACAATTCTGTGTATGCTGTGGCTCACAGTCTCCATGAAATGACTCTCCAGCAAACACAATTTTATTCTCATCAAATCTCAGAGAAGAATGCATATCCATGGGAGGTAATTTCTCTTGCTCTGCCTTTTAACTATAGCACTGTGCTGTATGTAGTCTACATAAATTACTCAATATACTATAATACTTTCTAGAAGATATTACAAATAGCAAAATGAGTTTGTATGCAATTACTTTTCTAAATTTATTGCATACACTTGTGCTATTTTCCATGATTTATGGAGGAAAATAATAAGAAATTGATGCATGATGTCAAAAAACTATTGTATTACAAATAATCACCTTGTTTTCTCATCAGAAAATATTCAACTTGAAATCCACTTATATCTATGAATATTTCAGAAAAAACTAGATTATTGACTCTAAATTGACCAATGATAATAGACCCTTAATTTTCAAATACTGAAGTGATGCCTGTATTACCTAACTGATCATTTTATTACACTTTGGAAATGCAAACCAAAATGTACAAATTGAATCTGACTATCATCTCAAGATTATAAACATTTATCTCATACAATATTGCTTTGATAAATCTGGTGTCGTGTGTGTGTGTTTGTGTGTGTGTGTGTGTGTGTGTGTGTGTGTGTGTGTGTGTGTGTGTGTGAGAGAGAGAGAGAGAGAGAGAGAGAGAGAGAGAGAGAGAGAGAGAGAGAGAGAGAGAGAGAGGAGATTTTTTTGATGCTGACAGCCAGGTTTGAAACATTATGATACTGTTAATTTGGGGACATCTGTCATAATAACAAGTAATAGCTTCCTTTAGCTTACATTTCTAATGAGGGATTATTGTCAATAAGAAACATTTTTTCATTCATATTCTTTTTTTTTTATTCGATGGATTCTTTATTTACATTTCAAATGATTTCCCATTTTCTGGGTCCCCACTCCCCGCAAGTCCCATAAGCCCTCTTCCCTCCCCCTGTTCCTCCATCAACTCCTTTTCATTTCCCTGTTCTGTTATTCCCCTATACTGTTGCATTGAGTCTTTCCAGAACCAGGGGCCACTCCTCTGTTCTTAATCTGTTCTTTTTTGACATCATTTAATATGTGGATTATTTCTTGGGTATTCCAAGTTTCTAGGTTATTATCCACTTATCAGTGAGTGCACACCATGACTGATCTTTTGAGACTGAGTTACCTCACTTAGTATGATGTTCTCCAGCTCCATCCATTTGTCTACGAATTTCATGAATTCATTGTTTCTGATGGCTGAATAGTACTCCATTGTGTAAATATACCCCATTTTTTTTGTATCCATTCCTCTGTTGAGGGACACCTGGGTTGTTTCCAGTTTCTGGCTACTACAAATAGGGCTGCTATGAACATACTGGAGCATGTGTCCTTCTTACATGCTGGGGAATCCTCTGGGTATATGCCCAGGAGTGGTATAACAGGGTCCTCTGGAAGTGCCATGTTTTCTGAGGAGCCGCCAGACTGATTTTCAAAGTGGTTGCACCATCTTACAATCCCACCAGCAGTGGAGGAGTGTTCCTTTTTCTCCACATCCTCGCCAGCACCTGCTGTCTCCTGAGTTTTTGTCCTTAACCATTCTGATTGGTGTGAAGTGAAATCTCAGAGTTGTTTTGATTTGCATTTCCCTAATGATTAATGATGTCGAACATTTCTTAAGGTGTTTCTCAGCCCTCCGAAGTTCTTCATGTGAAAAATCTTTGTTTAGTTCGGTACCCCACTTTTTAATGGGGTTATTTGGTTCTCTATTTGGTTCTTCTTGAGTTCTCTGTATATATTAGATATTAGTCCTCTGTCAGATTTATGGTTGGTAAAGATCCTTTCCCAATCTGTTGGTTGACGTTTTGTCCTTCTGAGAGTGTCCTTTGCCTTAGAGAAACTTTGTAGTTTTATGAGGTCCCATTTGTCAATTCTTGATCTTAGAGCATAAGCTATTGGTGTTCTATTCAGGAACTTTTCCCATGTGCCCATGTCCTCAAGGGTCTTCCCCAGTTTCGTCTCTATTAGTTTCAGTGTGTGAGGTTTTATGTGGAGGTCCTTGATCCATTTGGAGTTGAGCTTAGTACAAGGAGAGAAGAATGGATCAATTCGCATTCTTCTGCATGCTGACCTCCAATTGAACCAGCACCATTTGTTGAAAAGACTATCTTTTTTTCCACTGGATACTTTCAGCTCCTTTGTCAAAGATCAAGTGACCATAGGTATGTGGGTTCATTTCTGGGCCTTCAATCCTATTCCATTGATCCATTTGCCTGACATTGTACCAATACCGTGCAGTTTTTTTTTTTTTTCACTATTGCTCTGTAGTAAAGTTTGAGGTCTGGGATACTGAATCCCCATGAAGTTCTTTTACTGTTGAGAATAGTTTTAGCTATCCTGGGTTTTTGTTATTCCAGATGAATTTGAGCATTGCTCTTTCTAGCTCTATGAAGAACTGGGTTGGGATTTTGATGGGGATTGCATTGAATCTGTAGATTGCCTTTGGCAATATGGCCATTTTAACTATATTAATCCTGCCAATCCATGAGCATGGAAGATTTTTCCATTTTCTGAGGTCTTATTCGATTTCCTTCTTCAGAGATCTGAAGTTCTTGTCATATAGGTCTTTCACTTGTTTAGTTAGAGTCACCCCAAGGTACTTTATGCTGTTTGTGGCTATTGTGAAGGGTGTCATTTCCCTAATTTCTTTCTCAGTCTGTTTATCCTTTGAGTATGTAAAGGCTACTGATTTGCTTGAGTTGATTTTGTAGCAAGCCACTTTGCTGAAGTTCTTTATCAGCTGTAGGAGTTCTCTAGCAGATTTTTGGGTCACTTAAGTGTACTATCATATCATCTGCAAATAGTGATAGTTTGACTTCTTCCTTTCCAATTTGTATCCCTTTGATCTCCTTATGTTGTCTAATTTCTCTAGCTAGGACTTCAAGAACTATATTGAAAAGATATGGACAGAGGGGACAGCCTTGTCTAGTCCCTGATTTTAGTGGGGTTGTATCAAGTTTCTCTCCATTTAGTTTGATGCTGGCTACCGGTTTGCTGTATATTGCTTTTACTATGTTTAGGTATGGGCCTTGAATTCCTGTTCTTTCCAAGACTTTTAGCATGAAAGGATGCTGAATTTTGTCAAATGCCTTTTCAGCATCTAATGAAATGATCATGTGGTTTTTTTCTTTGAGATTGTTTATGTAGTGGATTGCATTGATGGATTTCCTTATATTGAACGATCCCTGCATCCATAGAATAAAGCCTACTTGATCATGGTTGATGATCATTTTTATGTGTACTTGGATTCGGTGTGCAAGAATTTTATTGAGTAATTTTGCATCGATATTCATAAGGGAAATTGGCCTGAAATTCTCTTTCTTAGTTGGATCTTTGTGTGGTTTTGGTATCAGTGTAATTGTGGCTTCATAGAAGGAGTTGGGTAGTGTCCCTTCTGTTTCTATTTGGTGGAATAGTTTGAAGAGTATTAGTATTAAGTCTTCTTTGAAGGTCTGTTAGAATTCTGCACTGAAACCATTTGGTCCTGTGCTTTTTTTGTTGGAAGGCTATCTATGACCCCTTCTATTTCTTTAGGGGTTATGGGTCTGTTTAGATGATCTATTTGATCCTGGATTAATTTTGGTATTTGGTATCTGCCTAATATTGTCCATTTCCTCCAGATTCTCCAGTTGTGTTGAGTACAGGCTTTTGTAGTAGGATCTGATGTTTTTTGAATTTCCTCAGTTTCTGTTGTAATATCTCCCTTTTCATTTCTAATTTTGTTAATTTGGATACTTTCTCTGTGCCCTTTGGTTAGTCTGGCTAAGCGTTTATCTATCTTGTTGATTTTTTCAAAACACCAGCTCCTGGTTTTGTTGATTCTTTGTATGGTTCTCTTGGTTTCTATTTGATTGATTTCAGCTCTGAGTTTGATGATTTCCTGTCTTCTCCTCCTCCTGGGTGAATTAGCTTCTTTTTGTTCCAGGGCTTTCAATTGTTCCGTTAATCTTCTAGTGTATGCTCTCTCGAATTTCTTTTTGGAGGCACTTAAAGCTATGAATTTTCCTCTTAGCACTGCTTTCATTGTGTCCCATAGATTTGTGTATGTTGTGCCTTCAATTTCGTTAAATTCTAAAAAACATCTTTGATTTCTTTATTTCTTCCTTTACCAAGGTATCATTGAGTAGAGTATTGTTCAGTTTCCATGTATATGTGGGCTTTCTGTTGTTTTTATTGTTATTAAATACCACTTTTACTCCATAGTGATCTGATAGGAGGCATGGGATTATTTCAATCATCTTATATTTGTTGAGGTCTCTCTTGTGACCAACTATATGATCGATTTTGGAGAAGGTACCATGAAGTGCTGAGAAAAAGGTATAATCTTTTGCTTTGGGATGAAAAATTTATATATATATATATATATATATATATATATATATATATATATATATATATATATATATAAAATCCAATTGGTCCAAAGCTTCAATTAGGTTCACTGTCTCCTTGTTTAGTTTCTGTTTTCCTGATCTATCCATTGATGAGAGTGGAGTGTTGAAGTTACCCACAATTATTGTGTTAGGTGCAATGTGTGCTTTGAGCTTTAGTAAAGTTTCTTTTATGAATGAGGGAGCCCTTGTATTTGGGGCATAGATGTTCAGGATTGAGAGTTCTTCTTGGTGTATTTTTCCTTTGACCAGCAAGAAGTGACCTTCCATGTCTCTTTTGATGACATTAGGTTGAAGGTCAATTTTATCTGATATTAGAATGGCAACTCCAGCTTGTTTCCTGAGACCATTTGCTTGTAGAATTATCTTCCAGCCTTTTACTCTAAGGTAGTTTTTGTCTTTGACACTGAGTTGTGTTTCCTGTATCGAGCAAAATGTAGGGTCCTGTTTACGTAACCAGTTTGTTAGTATATGTCTTTTTATTGGGGAATTGAGTTCATTGATGTTAAGAAATATTAAGGAGTAGTGGTTATTGCTTCCCATCATTTTTTGATGTTAATTTTATACTAGTGTGGTTATCTTCTTTTGGGTTTGATGAAAGAAGCTTAATATCCTGCTTTTTATAGTTTCCCTCATTATAATGGTGTTTTCCCCCTATTATCCTTTGTAGGGCTGGGTTTGTGGAAAGATATTGTGTAAATTTGGTCTTGTCATGGAATATCTTGGTTTCTCCTTCTATAGTGATTGAGAGTTTCACCTGGTATAGTAGTCTTGGCTGGCATTTGTGTTCTCTTAGAGTCTGCATTAGCTCTGCCCAGGATCTTCTAGCTTTCATGGTCTCTGGTGAGAAGTCTGGTGTAATTCTGATAGGTCTTCCTTTATATGTTACTTGCCCTTTTTCTCTTACTGCCCTAAGTACTCTCTCTTGGTTTAGTACATTTGGGGTTTTGATTATTATGTGACGGGAGGTATTTCTGTTCTGGTCCAGTCTGTTTGGAGTTCTGTAGGCTTCTTGTATATTCATAGGCATCTCTCTCTTTAGGTTAGAGAAGTTTTCTTCCATAATTTTGTTGAAGATATTTGCTGGCCCTTTAAGTTGTGAATCTTCACTCTCATCAATGCCTATAATCCTTAAATTTGGCTTTCTCATTGTTTCCTGGATTTCCTGGATGTTTTGGGTTACAAGCTTTTTGCATTTTGCATTTTCTTTGACTGTTGAGTCCATGGTTTCTATGGCATCTTCGGCATCTGAGATTCTTTCTTCTATCTCTTGTATTCTGTTGTTGATATTTGCATCTATGGTCCCTGATTTCTTCCCAAGGTTTTCTATCTCCAAAGATGTCTCCCTTTGTGCTTTCTTAGTTGTTTCTACTTCTGTTTTCAGATCCTGGAAGTTTTTGATCAGTTCTGTCATTTGTTTGTTTGTGTTTTCCCCTAATACTTTGAGAGATTTTTGTGTTTCCTCTTTCATGACTTCTGCCTGTTGATCAAACTTCTCCTGTATTTTTTAAGTGAATTTTGCATTTCCTCCTTATTGGCTACAAACTTCTGACCCATATTTTCCTGAATTTCTTTAAGTGATTTTTGTGTTTCCCTTGTAAGGGCTTCTAGCTTTTGATCATTTTTCTCCTGAATTTCTTTAAGAGATTTATGTCCTTCATGTGTTCCTCTAACAGCATCCTTACCAGTGCTTTTAAATCCAACTCTTGTTTTTCTTGTATGTTGGGGTATCCAGGACTTGCTATTGTTGGGGAATTGGGTTCAGATGCTGCCATAATGCCTTGGTTTCTGTTAGCAATGTTCCTATACTTGCCTTTAGCCATCTAGTTCTCACTGGTGTTAGATGGTCTTATTGTCACTGACTAGTGCCACAACCTATTGTGGACCTTTAGGGCTATTTCTGAGACACTGGATGACTATGTTTCCTCTGGCACAAATTACTGATATGCTGCCTTTCTCTTTTGTGCCTTTGGAGCCCTGCTCAGTCTTGCCTCAGGAAATGTTATACTTGGGTTTTCAAGGTGAACCAGGTGTTCTCAGACTGCTCTGTTATAGAACAAAGATGGTGAGTGGGGGGGTCACTCCCTCTGTATATTCTTTTTAAAAAATGATTCTATTGAATATTTACTGGGAATAATTCTACTAGAATGCTTTGCATCTATTTTAGCTCAACCCTTTTCTCCAGAATGTCAATTTTAAAAGTGGTGATGGAAGTCAAGTGGAAATTAGATGCAGAATATGAAATTTTTAATTTTGTTAATTTTCCAAATGTCCTCAGAAAAAAGATTAAAATTGGAGTCTTTTCTCCCAAAGGTCCACAATGGCAACAACTGTCTTTCTTTGATGACATGATATAATGGGCTACAGGATTTACAGAGGTATGTTGGATCTTATATCATTGGACTGACTGCTGCATAAATAAACACTTGTGAATGAAATGAATACTGGTCCCTTATGCAGTGTCCATTAATACAAACAAAAACAAGAAGCCTGTCAATAGAAAGTCTTTGTTGCCTCATAATGAACAATCACTTTTTTCATACATTTCTCCATGGTTAATATGTATGATATCTGTTTATTACTAACTAAGGTATTACTATGACTTCCAGAGTAGAAAATGTCAGTCAGTGCATTGCCATTTGACTTTTAGTGTTCTTGCACAGGGAAATGCACAGCAGCATGGAGATGCATGTGCATGTGTTATCTGCATGTGTTCCTGCTGAAAGAGGAAACAATTGCTCAGAAAAACAAAGTTTACTTGTACCTCATGACATGGAACAAGTCTTTCAATATTTAAGTAATCATGGATACAGGCACCTAAGAAATTCACCTTGCTTTTTCTGTCAATTGGAAAATAGATTGAAGTGTATAGTGGTGTTTGCAACCCTTACTGTTTTACATTCTGTTCAAGATAAAAAAAACCAATAAAATGGAATTGTCAGCTTTTAGAGTAAGTTTTGCTTCTTCAAGAAACTTGGTGTCGGTTCTTTTTCACCTGAAGGTCTAAAGAATTGTTTGTATTGTAAATCTGAACCTTACAAGGTTATATTCAAACAGATATTAACTACCACTATTATGAAAACTCTTATCTGGCCCATGATAACAAAACACACAGTTGGAAATGGTTGTCACTCTAGATACTATTGTAGATATGGACTCAGGTGACCTAATGGCCTCTTATTTTGCCCTATGTCTTACACTTCCACAATTGTTCAGAGATATGTTTTCACTAGATGATGGTTTTAACACACTGAATTTTGGAAAGAATACCATTTAAAAGGAGGAGTGAAAAATCTACATTTTGAAATTATAAATATAAAATATGCTCTTATTATTAATTATTTTATTATATTTTTAGTGGCTTAAAACTGTGCAAACTGAATATTTTCTTTTGGGCATTTAATTCTCAGATTCCTCATTTTTGTGCAGTGAGAGCTGTGTTCCTGAATTCAGAAAATCCCCCCAGGAGGGTAAGGCTGCCTGTTGTTATAAATGTACTCCCTTTGCTAAAAATGAGGTTTCCAATGAAACAGGTAAATATCACTGTGGTATTAGCACCTATCCATAGTGTTCTGTGAAGTATGTGTACATTGAAACCTTTGATGAAACAACAGCAGTTATGAGTTTTGTTCACCTTTTATTTAGATGTAAAAATAATTATATTTATTATGTTATCATGTTAAATGGCTCCTGGCCTTTAAAACTTATGCTTGATCTTTGATGCTTTGTTCTTGGAAGACATTGTTAGCTGTATAGAATCTCCTTATTCATCTAAGAATATAATACTTCAATTTATCATGAAATTGAACTCATAGAGAATAAGTTATCAACTTTGCATGGTTTTGAACACATAGTTCACAAATTAGCACAAAATAGTCATTGAATCCTTACCAATTCTCCTTTTATAATTACTGTCATGATTCTAGATTCATCAAAAATGACCTAAAAGGAATTTGATTTATACTTGGAAGTTTTTAAATGTTGTAAATAAGATTTATTCACTTTATTTTGTCTGTGAGTATTTGCCTACATGCATGTATGTGAACCATTGGTTGGTATGATCCACATCAAAGTTAAAAGGCATCAGATTCCCTGGATGTGGATAACAGACAGCATTGACACGCTATGTGGCTTCTTACAACAAAATATGGGTTTTCATTTAGGATAATACTTGTTGATTACCAAAGAACCATTACTCTCATCTACAATAAATAACGGGTAGCACTCCTTTAAGGAAAAATTCTGCTACACCTCCCAGTTTTCTCTAGTATCCCTCTGTATACAAGTGCCATCATGGATTGGCATTGGCAGAGTTAGATTTTACATATTTCTATATTTATTTCTGTTTGTATTTTGGTATTTATTTATGCAATTATTTATTTATTCATTCATTCATTTACAAACCAAACTCTCCCACCTGCCAGTTCCCCCTCACAGAGTACCTTCTTTTTTCTCTCATTCTCCTCTGAAAGGATGCTCCCTTGGTATCTCCCCCCCCCCCCACCCCCCATCTAACAGATAAATTCTCTGTAGCTTTAGCTGTATTTCTACCATCAAGGCCAAACCAGGCGAAACTGCTGGGAATGGAATTCAAAATCAAGCTGCAGTTTTCAAGGCAGATGCTACTCCAGTTGTTGGTGAACCCTTATGGAGACAGAATTGCACACCTGCTACATATATGACTGGGCCATCGGACCAACTTGTGTATGCTCTCTGCTTGGAGTCTTAGTCTCTTAGAGCACCCAGGTATTCAGATTAGTTGACTCTGTTTGGTCTTCCTATGGAGTTTCTATCAATGTCAGGGCCATCAATCCTTCCAACTCTTCCATAAGAGTTCTCCAACTCCATCCAATAAATGTCTATGGGTATCTTCATCTCTTTCAGTCAGCCCCTGGGTAGAGTCTTTCAAAGGTCAGTTATGCTAGGCTCATGTATTCAAGAAAATGGAGTATTATTAATAGTGTCTGGGATTTGTGCTTGCCCATGTGATGGGTCACAATTTGGATTGGTTATTGGTTTTTACTTTAATCTCTGTTCAAAATTTATCCCTGAATTTCTTTTAGAAAAGAAAGTTTTTGGGTCACCAGTTTTGTGGGTGGGATAGAGTCCTTATTCCTAAACTTGGGTTCATGCATGTCTACACAGGGTGGAATCTTCAGGTTCCATATCCACACTACTATGTTACTCAGCAAGGGTCACCCAAATTGTGTCTCCTGTGAGACTACCCCCCCATCTCAAGTCTCTGGAACTGACTAGTTAGTCCTGCTACACTGCAACTCAGGCACCTTCAGATTTTGATTCATGCTCCTTGCCTTTCTCCTTTCTTTCCCACACCTGATTCTGACTTCCTTATTCCCATAACCATCCCTATGACCACACATTCTGTCCTTCTTCCTTCCTCCTAAGACTATTTTATTGCCCTGTCTAAGTGAGATTCAGTGATCTGCTCTTGGAATTTCCCTCTACTATAACATCTTATAGCCTGAGTGATGTATCATGGGTATATTGCAGTTTATATTTAATAACCACTTATCTGTGTGTACATATCCATTTTCTTTGCATCTGAGTTCCCTCACTCAGGATGATATGTTCTAGTTCCATCATTTTACCTGCAAAATTTATGATGCTCTTTTTTTTTATTCGATATATTTTTATTTACATTTCAAAGGATTTCCCCTTTTCTGGACCCCCACTCCCTGAAAGTCCCATCAGTCCCCTTCCCTACCCCTGTTTTCCCACACAAAACTTCCCATTTCCCTGTTCTGGTTTGTCCTATACTGCTTCACTGAGTCTTTCCAGAACAAGGGGCCACTCCTCCATTCTTCTTGTACCTCATTTGATGTGTGGATTATGTTTTGGTTATTCCAGTTTTCTAGGTTAACACCCACTTATCAGTGAGGGCATACCATGACTCATCTTTTGAGTCTGGGTTACCTCACTTAGTATGATGCTCTCCAGCTCCATCCATTTGCCTAAGAATTTGATGAATTCATTGTTTCTAATGGCTGAATAGTACTCCATTGTGTATATATGCCACATTTTTTGCATCCACTCTTCTGTTGAGGGATATCTGGGATCTTTCCAACTTCTGGCAATTATAAATAGGGCTGCTATGAACATAGTGGAACATGTAACCTTATTACATGCTGGGGAATCTTCTGGGTATATGCCCAGGAGTGGTATAGCAGGATCTTCTGGAATTGAGGTGCCCAGTTTTCGGAGGAACCACCAGACTTATTTCCAGAGTGGTTGTACCAATTTGCAATCCCACCAGCAGTGGAGAAGTGTTCCTCTTTCTCCACATCCTCACCAACACCTGCTGTCTCCTGAATTTTTAATCTTGGCCATTCTGACTGGTGTAAGGTGAAATCTCAGGGTTGTTTTGATTTGCATTTCCCTAATGACTAATGAAGTTGAGCATTTTTTAAGATGCTTCTCCGCCATCCGAAGTTCTTCAGGTGAGAATTCTTTGTTTAACTCTGTACTCCATTTTTTAATAGGGTTGTTTGGTTTTCTGGAGTCTAACTTCTTGAGTTCTTTATATATACTGGATATTAGCCCTCTATCTGATGTAGGATTGGTGAAGATCTTTTCCCAATTTGTTGGTTGCCGATTTGCCCTCTTGATGGTATCCTTTGCCTTACAGAAACTTTGTAATTTTATGAGGTCCCATCTGTCAATTCTTGATCTTAGAGCATATGCTATTGGTGTTCTGTTCAGGAACTTTCCCCCTGTACCAATGTCCTCAAGGGTCTTCCCCAGTTTCTTTTCTATTAGCTTCAGAGTGTCTGGCTTTATGTGGAGGTCCTTGATCCATTTAGAGTTGAGCTTAGTACAAGGAGACAAGGATAGATCAATTCCAATTCTTCTGCATGTTGACATCCAGTTGAACCAGCACCATTTGTTGAACAGGCTATCTTTTTTCCATTGGATGTTTTCTGCCCCTTTGTCGAGGATCAAGTGGGCATACGTGTGTGGGTTCATTTCTGGATCTTCAATCCTGTTCCATTGATCCGCCTGTCTGTCACTGTACCAATACCATGCAGTTTTTAACACTATTTCTCTGTAATATTGCTTGAGGTCTGGGATACTGATACCCCCAGAATTCCTTTTATTGTTGAGAATAGTTTTAGCTATCCTGGGTTTTTTGTTGTTCCAGATGAACTTGAGGATTTCTCTTTCTAACTCTGTGAAGAATTGAGTTGGGATTTTGATGGGTATTGCGTTGAATCTGTATATTGCTTTTGGCAAAATGGCCATTTTAACTATATTAATCCTGCCGATCCATGAGCATGAGAGGTTTTTCCATTTTTCGAGGTCTTCTTCCATTTCCTTCTTCATAGACTTGAAGTTCTTGTCATACAGACCTTTCACATGTTTGGTAAGAGTCACCGCAAGGTACTTTATACTGTTTGTGGCTATTGTGAAGGGGTTCATTTCTCTAATTGCTTTCTCAGCCTGCTTATCCTTTGAGTATAGGAAGGCTACTGATTTGCTTGAGTTGATTTTATAACCTGCCACTTTGCTGAAGTTGTTTATCAGCTGTAGGAGTTCTCTAGTGGAGTTTTTTGGGTCACTTAGGTAGACTATCATATGATCTGCAAATAGTGATAGCTTGACTTCTTCCTTTCCAATTTGTATCCCTTTGACGTGCTTATGTTGTCTAATTGCTCTAGCTGATACCTCAAGTACAATATTGAAAAGATAAGGAGAAAGTGGGCAGCCTGGTCTAGTCCCTGATTTTAGTGGGATTGCTTCAAGTTTCTCTCCATTTAATTTGATGCTGGCTACCGGTGTGTTGTATATTGCTTTAATGATGTTTAGGTATGGGCCTTGAATTCCTTTTCTTTCCAAGACTTTAAGCATGAAAGGATGCTGAATTTTGTCAAATGCTTTTTCAGCATCCAATGAAATGACCATGTGGTTTTTTTCTTTGAGTTTGTTTATGTAGTGGATTGCATTGATGGATTTCCGTATATTGAACCAACCCTGCATTCCCGGGATAAAGCCTACTTGATCATGGTGGATGATCATTTTGATGTGTTCTTGGATTCGGTTGGCAAGAATTTTATTGAGTATTTTTGCATCGATGTTCATAAGGGAAATTGGTCTGAAGTTCTCTTTCTTTGTTGGATTTTTGTGTGGTTTTGCTATTAGTGTAATTGTGGCTTCATAGAAGGAATTGGGTAGTGTCTCTTCTGTTTCTATTTTGTGGAATAGTTTGAAGAGTATTGGTGTTAGGTCTTCTTTGAAGGTCTGATAGAATTCTGCACTGAAACCATCTTGTCCTGTGCTTTTTTTGGTTGGAAGACTTTCTATGACCCCTTCTATTTCTTTAGGGGTTATGGGACTGTTTAGATGATCTATTTGGTCCTGATTTAATTTTGGTATTTGGTATCTGTCAATGAAATTGTCCATTTCCTCCAGATTCTCCAGTTGTGTTGAGTATAGGGTTTTGTAGTAGGATCTGATCATTTTTTGTATTTCCTCAGTTTCTGTTGTAATATCTCCCTTTTCATTTCTAATTTTGTTAATTTGGATACTTTCTCTGTGCCCTTTGGTCAGTCTGGCTAAGGGTTTATCTATCTTGTTGATTTTCTCAAAGATCCAGCTCCTGGATTTGTTGATTCTTTGTATGGTTCTCTTTGTTTCCACTTGATTGATTTCAGCCCTGAGTTTGATGATTTCCTATCTTCTACTCCTCCTGGGTGAAATAGCTTCTTTTTGTTCCAGGTCTTTCAGGTGGGTCGTTAAGCTGCTAGTGTATGCTCTCTCCATTTTCTTTTTAGAGGCACTCAGGGCTATGAGTTTTCCCCTTAGCACTGCTTTCATTGTGTCCCAAAGATTTGGGTATGTTGTGCCTTCATTTTCATTAAATTCAAAAAGTCTCTGATTTCTTTCTTTATTTCTTCTTTGGCCAAGGTGTCATTGAGTAGAGTGTTGTTCAGCCTCCATGTGTATGTGGGCTTTCTCTTGTTTTTGTTGCTATTGAAAACCACTCTTACACCATAGTGATCTGTTAGGAGGCATGGGATTAGTTCGATCTTCTTGTATTTGTTGAGGTCTGTCTTGTGACCAATTATATGGTTGATTTTGGAGAAGGTACCATAAGGTGCTGAGAAAAAGGTATATTCTTTTGCTTTAGGGTGAAATGTTCTATAAATATCAGTCAAATCCAATTGGTCCAAAGCTTCAATTAGTTTTACTGTGTCCCTGTTTAGTTTCTGTTTTCCTGACTGGTCCATTGAGGAGAGTGGAGTGTTGAAGTCCCCCACAATTATTGTGTTAGGTGCAATGTGTGCTTTGAGCTTTAGTAAAGTTTCTTTTATGTATGAGGGGGCCCTTGCATTTGGCGCATAGATGTTCAGAATTGAAAGTTCTTCTTGGTGGATTTTTCCTTTTACCAGCAAGAAGTGTCCCTCAGTGTCTCTTTTGATGACTTTAGGTTGAAAGTCAATTTTATCTGATATGAGAATGGCTACTCTGGCTCGTTTCCTGAGACCATTGGCTTGTAAAATTGTCTTCCAGCCTTTTACTCTAAGGTAGTTTTTGTCTTTTACCCTGAGGTCTGTTTCCTGTATGCATCAAAATGTAGGGTCCTGTTTCCTTATCCAGTCTGTTAGTCTATGTCTTTTTGTTGGGGAATTGAGTCCATTGAAGTTAAGAGATATTAAGAAATAGTGATTATTACTTCCTGTCATTTTTGATGTTATTTTTATTTTTGAGTGGTAATCTTCTTTTGGGTTTGATGAAGGAAGGTTACTATCTTGCTTTTTCCAGGGTGTAGTTTCCCTCCTTGCATTGGAGTTTTCCTCCTATTATTCTTTGCAGAGCTGGGTTTGTGGAAAGATATTGTGTAAATTTGGTTTTGTCATGGAATGTCTTGGTTTCTCCATCTCTTGTGATTGAGAGTTTTGTTGGGTATAGTAATCTTGACTGACATTTGTGTTCACTCAGAGTCTGCATGAGATCTGCCCAGGATCTTCTAGCTTTCATGGTCTCTGGTGAGAAGTCTGGTGTGATTCTGATAGGTCTTCCTTTATATGCTACTTGCCCTTTTTCTCTTACTGCCTTTAATATTCTTTCTTTGTTTAGTGCATTTGGGGTTGTAATTATTATGTGGCGAGAGCTATTTCTGCTCAGATCCAGTCTTTTTGGAGTTCTGTAGGCTTCTTGTATATTCATAGGCATCTCTCTCTTTAAGTTGGGAAAGTTTTCTTCCATAATTTTGTTGAAGATATTTGCTGGCCCTTTCAGTTGTAAATCTTCACTATCATCTATACCTATAATCCTTAGGTTTGGTCTTCTCATTGTATCCTGGAATTCCTGGATGTTCTGGGCTACCAGCTTTTTGCATTTTGCATTTTCTTTGTTGAGTCAATGGTTTCTATGGTATCTTCGGCATCTGAAATTCTTTCTTCCATCTCTTATATTCTGTTTTTTATATTTGCATCTATGGCCCCTGATTTCTTCTCAAGGTTTTCTATCTCCAAAGTTGTCTCCCTTTGTGATTTCTTAGTTGTTTCTACTTCTGTTTTTAGATCCAGGATGGTTTTGCTCATTTCTATCATTTGTTTGTTTGTGTTTTCCTGTAATTCTTTAAGAGATTTTTGTGTTTCCTCTTTCATGACTTCTGCCTCTTGACTCAAGTTCTCCTGAATTTCTTTAAGGTTTTGTGTGTGTGTGTGTTTCTTCTGTATTGGCTTCTATCTCTTGAGCCTTATTCTCCTGCATTTCTTTAAGTGATTTTTGTGTTTCCATTATACGGGTTTCTAGCTTATTCATGTTCCCCTGTATTTCTTTAAAAGATTCATTTATGTCCTTTTTGTGTTCTTCTAGCAGCATCATGACCAGTGATTTTAAATCCAAATCTTGTTTCTCTGGTGTGTTGGCATAACCAGGACTTGCTGATGTTGGAGTGTTTGGTTCAGATGCTGCCATATTGCCTAGATTTCTGTTAGTAGCATTCCTGCGTTTGCTCTTTGTCATCTTGTTCTCTGGAGTTAATTGGTCTTGTTTCTGGCTGGTGTTTGGGCCTCCTGAGGGGCTCTGGGGCTATTTCTGCAACACTGGATGGCTGGGTTTCCCCTGTAGCAGATTGCTGATGTGCTGTCCTCCTCTTGGGTGCCCTTGCAGCCCTAGTGTGCTTTGCCCCAGATTGTGTCTGTGAACCAGATGGTGCCCATTTGCACCTTTAGGGAGTGCTGATGGTTGTATGCTGCCGGGACCTTTTCCGTGTGCTGATCACTCTGCTGGTCAGCCGATCTCCCAACTGGGTTGGTGCACCTAAGGCTAGCCTAGCTGCTCAGGCCCTGAGTCTTGGCAAAAGCCAGGGAGGCCAAGGTCTGAGCAAAGTCCCACGCCCCCACCCCCTAACCCCGGGCTCTGACTGTTAATTGGTTCTGTCAGGTGGCCAGGATGGTGGGCATGTGCACATGCTCCCTGAAAGTGCTGGGAGAGTCTTCTGGGCTAACAACCTCCTGGGTGGGTTGACACATAGATGGCCCACTGAGCAGCCCAGTTCTTGGGGTCAGTTCAGGGCCTGTTGGGGCCTAGACTCCTGCTATGTTAGCCTCAGGCTATGCTAGAGCTGCTAGAGCTCTCTGGCATCCTGTAGGCAAAATGGCGGCACGCGCACCGGGCCCAGGCAAAAAACTCCTGGCTGGGTTGGCACCCTGATGGCCCCCCCTGAACAGCCCAGGGCCTGGGTGCAGGCCAACGCCTGTTGGCCTTAGACCCCTGCGATGTTGGCCTCGGGTTATATTTGCGTACCTCAGTCTGTCTGATCTCTCTGGAGTCCCAGAACCAAGATGGAGGCGAGTCTCTCGTGACTGGTGGGAGGCAGAGTTCTGAAGTGGCTTCTGTGCAGTGAAAGGCACCATAAATCTGCTGCTGCTTGCAGCCCGGCTGGCCTGCGAAGGTCAGTGGTCATGGGCACAGGGCCTAACTGGACCCTGTGTCACCTTGGTTCCACTGCTGATGGCCCTTCAGCTGGACCAGCCACTGCTGTACTGCCACCGCCATGGCCGTCGCCGCAGCCCTCGCTCGATGCTCTTGTTTTTAAGGGTTGAATTATATTCCATTGGGGGGGAAATAGAGTTTCTGTATCCATTCTTCAGTTGAGGAACATCTAGTTTGTTTCCAGGTTCTGGCTATTTTGAATAAAGCTGCTATGGAACAGTGGAACATATGTCTTTGTGGTATGGTCTAGCACCTTTTGCCTATTGGTCAGGAAATCATAGAGTTGACTGGGCAGTAATAAGCATTTCCTATTTTCTAATCAAACCCCAGATTGATTTCCAGAGTGGTTATATAAATTTGAACTATCACCTACATTGAAGGAGTATACCCCCATCCTCACCCTTCCAGCATGCTCTGTTCCTTGAGTTCTTGATCTTTGCAATTGTAATTGGTATGTGGTAGAATCTCAAAATCAGTTTGATTTGCATTTCCCAGATAAATAAACTGGTAGAACATATCTTTAAGTTTTCCTTGGCCATTCAAGATTCTGTTGAGATATCTCTATTTAGTTATGTACACCATTTTTTAATTGTGTTATTTGATTTTTGGGAATGATTTTTTCTATATTATGAATATTGGCTCTCTGTGCAATTGAGGACTAATAAAGATATTTCTCAATCTGAAGGTTCTCATTTTATCCTATTGACAGTGTACTTTACCTTACAGAAGCCTTTCATTTTCATGTGGTACCCTTTATCAATTGTTGATCTTAGACCCTGAACCATTGTGTTATGTTCAGGAAATTGCTTCCATTACCAATGAGTTCAAGGCTATTTTCCACTTTCCCTTATATTATATTAAGTGTGTCTTGATTTATTTTGAGATCCTTGTTCCATGTCTACTTGATTTTTATACAGGGAGATATAGATCTACTTACATTCTTCTACATGCAAACATCCAGTTAGACAAGCACCATTTGTTGAAGATATTTTCTTTTCTGAGTTACATTGTTTTTGAATCCTTTGTCAGACAGCAAGTGTCATTTCTTGGTCTTAAATTTGTTTCCATACTAGTAGTATCATGTGTTATCACTATCACGCTGCAGAGCAGTTTGATATCAGGAATAAGCATCCTCTAGAAGTTCTTTAACATTTTAGGACTGTTTTAACTACATTGATTTTTTTTTGTTAATTTTGTTTTCCAAATCAAGTTGGGAATTGCCCTTTCACATCCTGTGTAAGGAATGTTGGTAATTTCTTGGAAATTGCCTTGAATCTGTAGATGGCTTTTGGTAAGGTGACCATGTTAACTATGTCAACACTACTGATCCATGAACATGGAATATCTTCCATCTTCTGATGTCTTCTTCAATTTCTTTTTTTCAGGGACTTGATGTTATTGACATACAGGTCTTTCAGTTACTTAATCATGTTACAAGAGGAGATTTTATATAGTTTGCAGCTACAGGGAAGTGTGTTGTTTCCCTAATGTCTTTGCCAAACTGCTGATCTTTAGTATAAAAAAGGTCTACTGTTTTCTTTGATTTAATTTTGTATTCAGCTACTTTTCTGTAGTAGTTTATCAGTTGTAGTTCTCTGTTAGAGTTTTGGGAGGGCTTATGTATATTATTATATCATCTATGAATAGGAATATCTTGACTTCTTCCTTTTCAATTTTTATCCTTTTAATCGGTTTTCATTGTCTTATTGTTCTATCTAGAATTCACAGTACTGTATTGAAGAGGTACAAAGAGTGACAACCTTACCTTGTCTCTCACTTTAGTGGAAATGATTTAAGTTTCTCTACATTTAATTTTATATTGGCTATTGACTTGCTATATGTTGCTTTCATTATGTTTAGGTATGTGCCTTACATGTATTATCTCTGCAAGACTTTTGACATAAATAGATGTTGAATTTTGTCAATGTTTTTCAACATCTAATGAGATGCTCGTGTGATAATTTCTTCCATTCACTTTGCTTAAATGGAGGAATACACTGACTCATCTAATATCATGACTGGATCTCCATGATGATGTCTACTTCATGTTGATTAAAGTTTTTGTTGTGTTTTTGGATTTGACTTGCAAGTATTTTAATGAGCAGTGTGTGGGTGTTGTGGTGTGTGTGTGTGTGTGTGTGTGTTTCCATGGTCATAAGCTAACTTGGATTGGAGTTCTCTTTTTTATATTCCTTTTTTATTAGTTATATTTTTTACTTACATTTCAAATGTTGTCCTCTTTCCTGGTTCCCCCCTCCCCCAAAATTCCTGTAAGCCATCTCCCCTTCCCCAATCAACCCACCCCTGCTTCCCTGTCCTGGTATTCCTCTACACTATGGCATCAAGTCTTTCCAGGACCAAGGGCCTCTCTTCCTTTTGGTGCCTAACAAGACCATCCTCTTCTGTCAATGTGTCTCAAGCCATAGATAACACCATGTGCACTCTTTGATTGATGGTTTTGTCCCTGGGAGCTCTGGGAGTACTGGGTGACTCATATTGTTGTTCCTCCTGTGGCACTGCAAACCCCTTCAACTCCTTGGGTCCTTTCTCTAGCTCCTCCACTGGAGACCCTCTGCTCAGTTCAATGGCTGACTGAGAGTGTCCCCTCTGAATTTGTCATGTACTGGCAGAGTCTCCTATATACAATTACAAAACCCAGGCACTATTGTGGGTGCCCACATGTGCTGTCTGACTGGGGCCAGATATAGCTATCACCTGGGAGGCTCTCCTAGTGGGTTTCTCTTTCTTAGCAGAATATGTGTATGGGTTGGTTTCCAGGGTGACTGTGGCTCATAAGTTCCTTACGTTGATATTTTGTGGAATAGTTTGAGCTTACCTTTTGTTTATATTTTGTGGAATTGATTTTAATTTTTCTTTGAATCCTGCCTTAAAACCAATTTACCCCATACTTTTTGGATTGGGAGGATTTAATGATTGCTTCTGTTGCTTTACTGGTTATAAGAAAGTTCAGATAGTTTGCCTAATTTTGATTTAATTTTGGTAAGTGGTATCTTCTAGAAAATCATCCATTACACTTAAATTTTGTAGTATGGGGTATGGTCTTTTGAAGTAGAACCTTTGAATTTTCCTCAGTTTCTATTTCTATGTTGTCCTTTTTATTAAATTGGATACTGTCTCTGGGTCTTTTAGATAGTTTGGCTAAGGTTATTGTTTCTTGTAAATTTTTGCAAGAATCAGCTATTGATTTGTTGATTTTTTGTATTGTTCCTTTTGATTTTCTTGAAAGATATCAAACCCTGAGTTTACCTATTTAGCTTTTAGGTGTGCAGTTAATTTGTTATTATGTGATCTCTCCAATTTCTTTTTTCTCTGTTTTGCTTTTCTTTTTTATTGATATATTTTTTATTTACATTTCAAATGATTTCCCTTTTTTTCTTCATTAAGAATTAGTGGGACGAATTTTTCTCTTTCTATTCCTTTTATTGTGTTGCATAAATTTATATATATTGTGCCTTAATTTTCATTAAGTTTAGAAAGTTTTTAATTGCTTTCTTTATTTCTTCATTGACCAAGGGATTACTCACAAGAGACATGTCCATATTCCATGAGCATTTGAGCTTTCTCTTGGTTCTGTTGTTGTTGAAGTCTAATATTTTCCATGGTGATCTGATAATATGAATGGTGTTATTTCAATTGTCTTGTACTTATTGTGGTTTACTTTGTGCCCAATTATATTCTCAATATTTTGAGAAGTTTCTGTGAGGTTTTGAGAAGAAGGAATATTTTTTTTTTTTTTTGGTTTTGTGGAGGAATGTTTGTAAATACTATATATCTTTATGCTGAGGTATTGTTTATTTTTGTTGCTGACTTGTCTTTTTTGTATGCATCAGAATGATGGAGCCTCTTTACATTTCATATCTGTTAATGCCTGTGTTTTTATTGGTGAATTATGGTCACTGATGTTGAAGTATATAATGTTCAATGATTCTTACTTTGTATTATGTTGATTATGGTGTTGGTACTCTCTCTCCTCTGTCTCTCTGTCCCTCTCTGTCTCTTTGTCTGTGTGTGTGTGTCTGTGTGTGTGTGTGTGTGTGTGTGTGTGTGTGAGAGAGAGAGAGAGAGAGAGAGAGAGATACTCTTCTTTTGATTTCATTATGAGATGACTAATTTCTTGTGTTATGGGGCTGTAGTTTCCTTGTATTGAAGTTTTTTTACCTAGTATCCTCTGCAGGATTGAATTAGATTAGCAGAAAGACTATTTAGATTGTGTTTTGTCATTGAATATCTTGGTTTCTATATCTACACTGATCAAGGTTTTGGGGGTACAGTATTCTGGGCTGGAATTTCTGATCTTTCTCCAGGAATTTCTGACTTTTGGATTCTCTGTTGAGTAGTCAGGTGTAACACAGATGACCAACATTTATTTCTTACATGGTAATTTCCCATGCAATTTTTAAAATTCTTTATTTCTTTGGGTACTCGGTGTTTCAATTATTATGGGGCAGGTAGACTTTCTTTGCTGGTCCGATAGATATGATGTCTGTAAGCTTCATGAACTTTTTACACGCATCTCGTTTTTTCTTTATTGATCATTTTCTTCTATGATTTTACAGAAGATATTTTACACCCTATGAATTGAGACAGTTCACTCTCTTTTATTTGTATTATTTTTAGGTTTCATTTATTCACAGTGTACCAAATTTCCTGGATGTTTGAGTTAAAAACATTTACGTTTGTCATTTGCTATGACTGATGCATTAATTTCTTCTGTGGTATCTTTTACCTCTCCTGCAATTCTCTATTCTGTCTCACCCATTTTGTTGGCAATGCTTGCATCTCTAGTTCTTGTTCTCTTTCCTAATTTTTCTATCTCCAGTGTTGCCTCTATTTTTGTTTTATTTATTGCTCCCATTTTTCTTAGACCATTTTATTCATTTCGTTCACAAATTTGATTATATTTTCCTTTGTTTCTTTAGTGTTATATTTGTTACTTTTTAAAGGACTTCTTCCTCTAAGATTGCGTTTTCATTAGTTGATTTATGTCCTCTTTAAAGGCCCCCATCATCTTTATAAGATGATATTTAAGGTCTTAATATTATTTTCAGGCATATTAAGATATCCAGGACTTCATTTAAAAGAAGAGCTACTTGAAGATGGTGCATTTTGCATTAGCTTCTATTGTTTATGTTCTTCCACTTACCTTTAGCCATGAGGTTGTCTCACGTGTTGGCTGGCCTGGAATTAGAAATCCTCTGAAACTCATTGTTCTAGATTGTTGCAAAGATCACAAAAGATAGACAGGTCTTTGGTATAGGATGTGGGGTACACACATTTGATTGCAGGTGGAGGATGGACTGGAAGGTGGATTGCCCTGTGTATTTCAGGATTGAGATGGCCTACTTTGGGGGTGGGGAGGGCATTGCAATGTTCATGTTAGAGTGGTGTTTCAATGATTACAAGTAGGATGTGGACTTGTAGGATGATGAAGCTCTGATAGGATGGTATAGGATACACAGATGCTAAACTGACTGAGGTCCTAGCAGGATGTGGGATGCAGCTCAGGAATCTTACCTGGATGTTCTGCTTTAGACGTGCCCTCCCAGGAGGCAGGCAGAGCTATGGGGTAGGGATCAGGTGCCAATTCTCAATTTCAGATATATAAAAGAGATTATAAATTCCTAAATATTTTCTGGTCTACAAAATATACTTACTTAAATCTCTATAATATATTGACATGTTTTATATACCACACATGTTTCTGGTAAGTATGACCTGGTAGGTATCATGGATGAAAAGAATCCATAATCATTTAGAAAATACAGAAAGAAAATACATGGAAAACTGATGTAAAAGATTGCCTTGAGCTTGAGACAGTGGCTTGAAAACACATATCAAAAGAATACTCCATAACAAAAAAGACTAAAACATGGACTGTTTTTTCAATGTTAAATGTACCTCTGCTTTCTACAAACTCCTAAACATATCACAAAGGAATCTCGTCGACTTGTCAAGAACCAAATAAGACTCATTTAGTATTGACGTTCTAAGAATAAAGACACAAGAAATGCAATGAATATCATGAAAATAGGCAATTGCAGGGAGACCTGTGCCACATCTGACAGGGAGAGGACACCACTTCCTGATGCTCTCTAGAGAACCGACAGGAGCAGTGTATTCTGCTCCCTCTACCCCTCCTTCCTCCCCCATTGCCACCCCTTGCCCTTGGAGGTGGGAGACCTGCACCACATCTGGCATGGAGAGGACACCGCTTCCTGATGGTCTCAAGAGAACCAACAGTAGCTGGGTATTAGAGAACCTACAGGAGCAGGGCATTCGAGAATTGGCAGGAGCCGGCATTTGACCCTTGCCAAGTCTGCTACAGGGGAGATACCATTGCCTGATACTTCCTGGAGAATCAGCTGTTTGCAGGGCATTGGACAGAAAGAGAATCCCAGGAATACAGAAACACAGGTTGGCAAGATAGAGAACATAGTGTCAGCAAGACCATCTAACACAAGAAATAACGAGATGGCCAAAGGCAAATGCAAGATCATTACCACTAGAAACCAATGCAACATGGCACCATCAGAACCCAGGTCTCCCACAACAGCAAATCCTGCATACTCTATCACATCAGAAAAGCAAAAACCAGATTTGAAATCACATCTCATATCACTGATGGAGGACTTCAAGAAGGACATAAATAACTCCCTTAAAGAAATACAAGAGAATATGGGTCAACAGGTAGAAGCACAAAAATCCCTTAAAGAAGACAAGAGAATATGGATCAAAAGGTAGAAACCCTTAAAGAGGAAATACAAAACTCTCTTTAAAAAATACGGGATAGGGTTGTTAGGTTTTCTAGAGTCTAACTTCTTGAGTTCTTTATATATATTGGATATTAGCCCTCTATCTGATGTAGGATTGGTGAAGATCCTTTCCCAATTTGTTGGTTGCCTATTTGTCCTCTTGATGGTGTCCTTTGCCTTACAGAAACTCTGTAATTTTATGAGGTCCCATTTGTCAATTCTTGATCTTAGAAAACTGGAATACCCAAAACATAATCCACACATCAAATGAGGTACAAGAAGAAAGGAAAAGTGGTCCCCTGTTCTGGAAAGACTCAGTGAAGCAGTATTTGGCAAAACCACAATGGGGAAGTGGGAAGGGGTGTGTGGGAGGACAGGGGGAGAGAAGGGGGCTTGCGGGACTTTCTGGGAGTGGGGGGCTAGAAAAGGGGAAATCATTTGAAATGTAAATTTAAAAAATGCTATAACACGGAAAAAAATACAGGATAATATGGGTCAACAGGTTGAAACCCTTAAAGAGGCAATATAAAAATCCAATAGGGAATTATGGGAGAACATGGGTAAACGTGCAAAACCCCATAAAGAGGAATCACAAAAATCCCTAAAAGAAACACAGGAGAACATGGATCAACAGGTAGAACCCCTAAAAGATGTAACACAAAAATTCCTTAAAGAATTTCAGGAAAAAGCAAACAAGTGAAGGAAATGAACAAAACTATCGAGGATCTAAACCTGGAAATAGAATCAACAAAGAAATCACAAAGTGAGACATCTCTGAAAATAGAAAACCTTAGAAAGAATTCAGGAATCATAGATGCAAGCATCAACAACAGAATACAAGAGATAGAAGAAAGAATCTCAGATGCTGAAGATTCCATAGAAATCATTGACTCAACAGTCAAAGAAAATGCAAAATGCAAAAACTTGTAACCCAAAACATCCAAGAACTCCAGGACACAATGAAAAGACCAAACCTAAGGATTATAGGAATAGAAGAAAGTGAGGATTTACATCTTAAAGGCCCAATAAATATCTTCAATGGAATTATAGAAAAAAACTCCTCTAACCTAAAGAAAGAGATGCCCATGAACATACAGGAAGCCTACAGAACTCTAAATGGATTGGAGCAGAGCAGAAACTCCTCCCATCACATAATAATCAAAACACCAAATTCACTAAACAAAGGAATAATATTGAAAGCAGTGAGAGAAAAAGGTCAAGTAATATATAAAGGCAGACCTATCAGAATTATACCAGACTTCTTACCAGAGACTATGAATGCCAGAAGAGCCTGGGCAGATGTCATACAGACCCTAAGAGAAAATAAATGTCAGCCCAGACTACTATACCCAGCAAAACTTTCAGTTACAATAGATGGTGAAAACAAGACATTCCATGACAAAAGCAAATTTACACAGTATCTTTCCACAAATCCAGCTCTGCAAAGGATAATGGGTGGAAAATACCAACACAAGACAGCGAACCATACTGTAGAAAAAAATCAATAAGGTAATCTTTCATCAAACCCAATAGAAGATAGCTACACAACCAGAATGTCAACTTTAACTAAGAAGATAACAGTAAGAAACAATCACTTTTCCTTAATATCTCTTAATATCAATGGTCTCAATTCCCCAATAAAAAGACATAGACTAATGGACTGGATATGTAAACAGGACCCAACATTTTGCTACAGACAAGAAACCCACCTCAGTGACAAAGTCAGGCACTATTTAAGAGTCAAAGGATGGAAAACAATTTTCCAAGCAAATGGTCCCAAGAAACAAGCTGGAGTGGCCATTCTTATATAGGATAAAACTGATGTTCAACCAAAAGTTGTCAAAAAAGATAAGGAGGGACACTTCATACTGGTCAAAGGAAAAGTCTACCAAGATGAACTCTCAATTCTGAATCTATGTTCCAAATGCAAGGGGACCCACATTGATAAAAGAAACTTTAATAGAGCTCAAAGCACACATTGCACCCCACACAATAAGAGTGGGAGACTTCAACACCCCACTGTTGGGGTGGACAAGTCATGGAACCAGAAATTAAACAGAGGTACAGTGAAACTAACTGAAGTTATGGACCAATTGAATCTAACAGATATTTATAGAACATTCTACCATAAAGCAAGAGAATATGCCTTCTTCTCAGTACCTCATGGTACCTTCTCCAAAACTGATCATATAACTGGTCACAAAACAGGCCTCAACAGATATAGAAATATTGAAATTATCCCAAGTATCTTATCATAATACCACGGCCTAAGGCTGGTCTTAAGCTCAAACAAAAGCAATGGAAAACACACATACACATGGACTTTGGACAATGCTCTTCTGAATGATAGCTTGGTCAAAGAAGAATAAAGAAAGAAATTAAAGACTTTTTAGAATTCAATGAAAATGAAGACACATCATACCAAAATGTATGGGACACAATGAAAGCAGTGCCAAGAGGAAAACTCATAGCTCTGTGTGCCTCCAAAAAGAGAATGGAGAGAGCTAACAGTTTGACAGTGCACTTGAAGGCTCTAAAAGAAAAGGAAGCAAATACCCCCAAGAGGAGTAGACAGCAGGAAATAATCAAACTTAGAGCCGAAATCAACCAAGCAGAAACAAAAAGAGCTATACAAAGAATCAACAAAGCAAGGAGCTGGTTCTTTGAAAAAATCAACAAGATAGATAAACACTCAGAAAGACTAACCAGGGGGCACAAAAACAGTATCCAAATTAATAAAATCAGAAATAAAAAGGGAGACATAACAATGGAAACTGTGGGAATTCAAAAAATCATCAGATCCTACTACAAGAGCTTATACTCAACAAAGTTTGAAAACCTGGATGAAATGGAAAACTTTCTAGATACATACCAGGTGCCAATGTTAAAATAGGATCAGATAAACCATCTAAATCGTCCCATAGGCCATGAGGAAATAGAAGCAGTCATTAATAGTCTCCCATCAAAAAAAACCCAGAAACAGATGGGTTTGGCTGGGAATTCTATCAGATGTTCAAAGAAGAGTTAATACGGATACTCTTCAAACTTTTCCATGAAATAGAAACTCAAGGAACACTACCCAGCTCATTCTATGAAGCCACAATCATGCTTATACCTAAACTAAACAAAGATCAAACAAGGAAGGAGAACTTCAGACCAATCTCCCTCATGACCATTGATGCAAAATTACTGGACAAAATCCTGGCCAATCGAATCCAAGAATACATCAGAACTATAATTCACCATGATCAGGTAGGCTTCATCCCAGGGATGCAGGGATGGTTCAACATACAAAAATCTGTCAATGTACTTCACTACATAAACAAACTAAAGGAAAAAAACCACATGGTCATTTCCTTAGATGCTGAAAAGGCTTTTGACAAAATTCAGCATCCATTCATGATAAAAGTCTTGGAGAGATCGGGAATCCAAGGCCCATACCTAAACATAGTCAAAGAAATATACTGCAAACCGGTAGCCAACATCAAACTAAATGGAGAGAAACTTGAGGCAATCCCACTAAAATCGGGGACCAGACAAGGCTGCCCACTCTCTCCCTATCTATTCAATATAGTACTTGAAGTCCTAGGCAGAGCAATCAGGCAGCAAAAAGAGTTCAAAGGAATACAAATGGGAAAGGGAGAAGTCAAACTATCACTATTTGAAAATGATATGATACTATACTTAAGCAACCCCAAGACTTCTACCAAAGAACTCCTAAAGTTGATAAACAACTTCAGCAAAGTGGCTGGATATAAAATTAACTCAAGCAAATCACTAGCCTTCCTCTACTCAAAGGATAAACAAGAGGAGAAAGAAATTAGGGAAATGATACCCTTCACAATAGTCCCAAGTAATATTTCATACCTAGGTGTGACCTTGACAAAACAAGTGAAGGGTCTATATGATAAGAACATTAAGCCTCTGAAGAAAGAAATCGATGCAAGTCTCAGAAGATGGTAAGATCTCCCCCTGCTCATGGATTGGCAGGATCAATACAGTAAAAATGGCCATCTTGACAAAAGCAATTTACAGATTCAATGCAATCCCCATCAAAATTCCAAATCAATTCTTCAGAGATCTAGAAAGAGAAATTCTCAAATTCATCTGGAATAAGAAAAAACCCAGGATAGCAAAAACTATTCTCCACAACAAAAGATATTCTGGGGGAAATCACCATCTCTGGCCTCAAGCTCTACTACAGAGCAATAGTGATAAAATACTGTTTGGTATTGGTATGCAGACAGGCAGGAAGATCAATGGAATAGAATTGAAGATCCAGAAAAAAACCCACACATGTACGGTCACTTGATATTTTACAAAGGAGCTAAAAAAAAATCCAGTGGAAAAAAGACAGCATTTTTAACAAATGGTGCTGGATCAACTGGAGGTCTGCATGCAGAAAAATGCAAATCGACCCATTCTTATCTCCTTGTACAAGCTCAAGTCCAATTGGATCGAAGATCTACACATAAAATCAGACACACTGAATCTAATAGAGGAGAAAGTGGGGACAAATCTTGAACACATGAGCACAGGGGAAAAGTTTCTGAACAGAACACCAATGGCTTAAGCTCTAAGAACAAGAATCAACAAATGGGACCTCATAAAACTGCAAAGATTCTGTAAGGCAAAGGACATAGTCAATAGGACAAAACAGCAACCAACAAATTGGGAAAAGATCTTTACTAACCCTACATCCGATAGAGGGCTAATATCCAACCTAAACAAAGAACTCAAGGAGTTAGTCTCCAGAGAATTAAATAACCCTATTAAAAATGGGGTACACATCAAAATCATAACTCAATTCTTCATAGAGTTAGAAAGAGCAATTCTCAAATTCATCTGGAATAACAAAAAACCCAGGACTGCTAAAACTATTCTCAACAACAAAAGAAATTCTGGGGGAATCAGTATCCCTGTCCTCAAGCAATACTACCGAGCAATAGTGTTAAAAACTGCATGGTATTGGTACAGTGACAGGCAGGCTGATCAATGGAACAGGATTGAAAATCCAGAAATGGGTGGGTGGGAGAACAGGGGCAGGGAAGGGGGCTTATGTGACTTTCAGGGAGGGGGGCAGAAGGGGGAAATCATTTGAAATGTAAATAAAAATATATTAAATAAAAAATGGGGAGCAGAGCTAAACAGGGAATTCTCAACTGAGGAAACTCAAATGGCTCTAAAGCACCTAAATAAATGTTCAGCATCCTTAGTTATCAGGGAAATGCAAATCAAAACAACACTGAGATTCTACCTTACACCAGTCAGAATGGCTAAGTTGGAAAACTCAGGTGATAGCAGATGCGGGAGAGGATGTGGGGAAAGAGGAACACTTCTCCATTGTTGTTGGGATTTCAAGCTAGTAAAACCACTCTGGAAATCAGTTTGGCAATTCCTCGGAAAATTAGACATAGTACTACCTGTGGACTCAGCTATGCCACTCCTGAGCATATACCCAGAAAGTGTTCCTACATGTAATAAGGACACATGCTCCACTATGTTCATAGCTGCCTTATTTATAATAGCCCGAAGCTGGAAAGAACCCAGATGTCCCTCAACAGAGGAATGGATACAGAAACTGTGGTATATATACACAATGGAGTACTATTCAGCTATTAAAAACAATGAATTCATGAAATTCTTAGGCAAATGGATTGAACTAGAAAGTGTCATCCTGAGCGAGGTAACCCAGTCACAAAAGAACGCACATGGTATTCAGTCACTAATAAGCAGATGCTAGTTCAAAAGCTCAAAGTAAAACAAGTTACAATTCACCCAGCACATGAAGTTCAAGGACGACTTAAGTGAGGGTGCTATGGTTCCTCTGAGAAAGGGAACAAAATGCTCACAGAAGCAACAAAGGAGGCAATGTGTGGAGCAGAGTCTGAAGTAAAGGCCACCCAGTGAGTGCCCTACCTGGGAATTCATCCTATAAATAGTCAGCAAACCACAACACTACAACGTGAAGCATGTACCAAAAGGAGCATGCCACGGCTGTCTCCAGAGGGGCCCTGCCAGAGCTTTACAAATTCAGAGGCAGAAACTAGCAACCAACTATTGGACTGAGCTTGGGGTCCCCAATGGAGGATCTGGAGTGTGATCCAGAGGAGTTGAAGGTGTATATAGCCCCATGGGAAGAAAAATGATTTCAGACACCCAGACACCCCAAGACTCCAAGGGACTAAAACATCAACCAAGGGGTATAAATGGTTCCAGCCAAAAATGTGGCAGAAGAATGCCCAGGTAAAGGCTCAATAGAGGCTACAACGAAGGGAAACAGATGGGGGGAGTTGGGGGGAAGCGGGAATGTGTCGGGTAGAGGGTCATATACATGGAAGCAGGGGGTGGGAGGAAGGCTAGGGAATCATTGGGGAGGGAAGCTTTTGGGAGGGGGGAAATTGAGAAAGGTTTTACCATTGGCATTGTAAATGAAGACGATACTCAATAAAAAAAGTAAAAAAAAAAAAAAGAAAGATAATAGGCAACTGTGGGAGCAATAACTAAGAACAACAGTAATTTAACAGTAATTTGAAAATATATTCTCCTCCTTGTCTTGAACTCACATACACAGTGTATACTTGAAGTTTTTCAAAAAGAGCATATCCTAGGACCATGAACTTTTATAGAAATTTAAATTTTTCATGAATTTAAAAATGTATGACTATATACATAAGGAAAATTATCACTTAAATACAAGAATGTTTATGTACATGTATGATGAAAATAAACCCCTTCCTTGAAGTCCGTTTAAAGACAATGTAAAGAATATATTTGTAATTATTGATTAGAAAATATTTTGGCATTTATACTATTGAGCACTAATTTTCTTGACTCTGAAATAACAAAGAATGAGATGAACTTACATCACAGGCCAGAAATGTGAAGATAAAACTGACTTGGGATAACAATTGCTGCCTAACCTTAGATTCATGAGCATTTTCATTCTTAAACAGATGTGGATAACTGTGTAAAATGTCCAGAGAGTCACTATGCAAACAGACAGCAGAACCACTGTCTCCAGAAAGCTGAGACATTTCTGGGTTATGAAGACCCCTTGGGGATGGTGCTCACATGCTTGTCTCTGAGCTTCACTGTCATCACAGCTGGTGTCCTTGGAGTTTTTGTAAAGTATCATAACACTCCCATTGTCAAGGCCAATAATCGGGCTCTAACTTATATCTTGCTCATCACTCTGATCTGCTGCTTTCTCTGTCCCTTGCTCTTCATTGGATATCCCAACACAGCCACATGTATCCTACAGCAGAGCATATATGAAGGTCTGTTCACAGTGGCACTCTCCACAGTCTTGGCTAAAACTCTTACTGTGGTTCTTGCCTTCAAGATCACACTTCCAGGGATAGTGCTGAGATGGTTTATGTTGTCAAGGGCCCCTAACTTCACCATTTCCATTTGTATCCTCATCCATGTTGTGCTCTGTGGAATTTGGCTGAGCACTTCTTCTCCCTTTGTAGATTCAGGTCCACACTCTGAACATGGACACATCATCATTGTGTGCAACAAGGCCTCAGTTATTGCCTTCTACTGTGTCCTGGGATACCTCTGCTGCTTAGCACTTGGGAGTTACATTATGGCCTACTTCTCCATGAATCTGCCTGACACATACAATGAAGCCAGGTTCTTGACATTTAGAATGTTGGTATTCTTCAGTGTCTGGGTCACATTCTTCCCTGTCTACCATAGCACCAATGGAAAGGTCATGGTGGCCATGGAAATCTCCATTTTGGCTTCCAGTGTAGGGCTGCTGAGCTGCATCTTTGCCCCCAAGTGCTACATTATTTTGTTCAGAGCAGATAGGAACTCACTTCACTGCATCACGGACAAAATACATTCTAGTGGAAATTTCATCTTACAGACTAGGTTATAAATTCTTAATTACATAGAAATCTTCAAACATATTCACCAACATATTCATGTATCTGTTGTCATTGACAGATCAAATAAATACATTGTGCTTTCATTTCAATTGTGCTTTTTTTCTGAAGAAAAATACCTTGTAAACATGGATGAAATATTTTGCAAACTAATTGCACAGTGAGGTGCATACTATAGGAGAATAAATATAAATTTAAAATTTTATAAATAAAACAAATTTGATAGCCAACAACTAGGATTCCATTTCTGGTGGCTAGCTGTATTCAGTTCATCAGAACCTGTATTCCTGTCTCTACTAGGTTGTAATTACATTGGATATTTTGCAATTGCACATGTAAAGATTTTTTGTTTTGGAACTCTCTATTTTGGATCCATTATATTAGTATATTCAATTACATACATATCAAAAAATTGACATTTTCTCATTTCTTTTCTAAATGCTCCATTTTACTCACATGGGCCATGAACTATTTTCCATCTACATAACATAACTTTTCTATATAGTACTTTTAATATCTTTAACAGTTACAGGTACTTTCTTGCAAATTTTCCAACAATTTTAAACTCACCAGGTTTGACCCAGGATTAATGAATTATCTATTTATTTTTATAAGTTCTTTGAGATTGCTGTACGGTGGATTTAAAGACTTTAACAGCTTTCATCAACTGACTCTAAGATTATACCCATTGAACACTCTTCTATATTTTTCAAAAATCTAGTAAAATGAGTCTTCTCAACATTTCCCTAGAAATATTCTTTCTCTGGAACCTAGATGCAATGCTATAATAATCAATCTTGAAGAAACTTGTCTGCATCTTCTGCCAAACTGATTTCCAGAGTGGTTTTACCAGCTTGCAATTCCACCAGCAATGGAGGAATGTTCCTCTTTCTACACATCCTCTCCAGCAATTGCTGTTCCCTGAGTCTTTGATCTTGGCCACTCTTTTGGGTGTGAGGTAGAATCTCAGGGTTGTTTTGATTTGCACTTCCCTGATGATTAAGGATGTTGAACATTTCTTTAGGTGTTTCACATATATCTTGTATTCCTCAGTTGAGAATTCTTTATTCAGCTCTGAACAGCATTTTAATAGGGTTACTTGGTTCTCTGGAGTCTAACTTATTCAGTTCTTTGTGCATACTGGATATTAGTCCTCCATCAGATATAGGATTGGTAAAGATCTTTTCCCAATGTTTTGGCTGCTGTTTTGTCCTATGGACAATGTCCTTTGCCTAACAGAAGCTTTGCAATTTTATGAAGACCCATTTGTCAATTCTTGATGATAGAGCATAAGCCATCGGGGTTCTACTCAGGAAATTTTCCCCTGTACCCTGGTGTTCAGTGTATCTGGTTTTATGTGTAGGTCTTAGTTATACATGGAATTGAGTTTGTACAAAGAGATAGGAATGGGTAAATTTACATTTTTTAAAATGCTGACCACCAGTTGAACCAGCACCATTTCTTAAAAATGCTGGCATTTTCCCACTGGATGGTTATTAGCTCTTTTATCAAATATCAAGTGATCATTGGTGTGTGGATTCATTGCTGGGTCTTCAATTCTATTCCTTTGATTTTCCTGACTATCTGAGTAATAATACCATACAGTTTTTGTCCCTATTGCTTTGTAATATAGCTTGAGGTCAGGGATGGTGATTCCCCCAGAAGTTCTTTTATTGTTGAGAATAGTTTTCACTCTCCTGTGTTTTGTATTATTCCAAATGAATTAGCAAATTGCATTTTCTAACACTCTAAACAATTGATTTGGAATTTTGATGGGTATTGCATTGAATCTCTAGATTGCTTTCAGCAAGATGTTCATTATTACTGTATTAATCCTACCATTCCAAGAGCATGGGTGTTCTTTCCATTTACTGAGTTCTTTGATTTCTTTCTTCAGAGACTTGAAGTTCTTCTCATACATATCTGTTACTTGCTTGGTTAAAGTGACACCAAGTTATATAATATTATTTATGAATATTGCAAAGTGTATCTTTTCCCTGATATCCTTTTCAGCTTGTTTATTCTTTGAGTACAGGAAGGCTGCTGATTTCTTTGAGGTAATTTTTTATCCAGCCGCTTTGCTGAAGTTTTTATCAGTTTTACAAGTTCTCTGGTGGAATTTTTTGGGATCACCTAATTATATAATATCTTCTGCAAATAGTGATATTTTGACTTCTTTCCAATTTGTATCCCTTTGACCTCCTTTTGTTGTTTAATTGCTCTAGCTAAAACATCAAGTACTATATTGAATAAATATGGAGACAGAGGGGAACCTTCTCTAGTTCCTGATTTTAAAGGGATTGCTACAATTTTCTCTGCATTCAGTTCAATGTTGGCTACTGGTTTGCTATATATTGCCCTTAGTATTCTTAGGTGTGGGCCTTGAATTCCTAACCTTTCCACACTTTTAACCTAAAGGTATGCTGAATTTTGTGAAATGTTTTTCAGCATCTAAAGAAATACTCATGTGGTTTTTCTATTTCAGTTTGTTTATGTAGTGGATTACATTGAGGGATTCTTTTTATTGAACCATCCCAGCATCCTGAAGATGAAACCTACTTGATCATAATGAATGATCTTTTTGATGTGTTCTTGGATTTGGTCAGCAAGAATTGTATTGAGTTGTTTAGCCTCAATGTTTATAAGGGAAATTGGTCTTAAGCTCTTTCTTTGTTTGGTCATTGTCCAGTTCAGATATAGGCATAATTGTGGCTTTGTAGAACTAATTAGGTAGTGTTCCTTCTTTTTCTATGTTGCAGAATACTTGAAAGGGTATTGGTATTGGATCTTCTTTGCGGGTCTGATACAATTCTGCACTAAACCCATCTGGTCCTGGGCTTTTTTTTTTTTTTTTTTTTTGATTGGGAGACTGTTTATGACTGCTTCTATTGCTTTACCTGATATTGGACTGTTTAGATTATTTATCTGATCCTGTTTTAACTTTGGCAGCTGAAAAGTGTCTAGAAAATTGTCCATTTCATTCATATTTTCTAGTTTTGTTTAGTATAAGCTTTCGTATAGGGATCTGATGGTTTTTTTTTTTTTAATTTGCTGAGATTATGTTGTTATGTCTCCCTTTACATTTTCTGATTTTATTAATTTGGATACAGTTTTCCATGCCCTCTGGTTTATGCCCTTTGGATACAGATTTTGGGCCATCTATCATGTTGATTTTCTCAAAGAAACAATTCCTAATTTTGTTGATTCTTTGTATAGTTATTTTGATTTCTACTTGGTTGTTTTCAGCCCTGAGCTTGAATATTACCTGGTTGTCTATTCCTTATGAGTATATTTGCTTCTTTTTTTTCTAGAGCTTCCAAATGTGCTATTAAGCTGCTAGTGTACGATCTCTCCAATTTCTTTATGCATGCATTCAGAGCTATATGTTGTCCTCTTAGCCTCATATTTACGGTATCTCATAAGTGTGAATATTTTATGTCTTCTTTTTTAAAAAAATTCTAAAATGTCCTTAATTTCTTTCTTTATCTATTGGCTGAAAAAATTTATCATTGAGTAGAGAGTTGTTGAGCGTCCATGTGTTTGTTGGATTTTTGTTGATTTGCTGTAATTTAACACCAGCCATAGTCCCTGTGGTTTAATGGAATACATGGGATTAATTATATCTTATTGTGACTGTTGAAGTCTATTTTGACGGAATTTCTTTTCTGGCCCAGTGTATCTGCAGTTATGTGTGCATCTTGCATTTTCATTGGCATCTGTTTCCTTAGGTAAGGGAAGTTTTCTTCTATAATTTCATTGAAAATATTTACTGGCCCTTTAAGTAGGGAATTTTGCTCTCTTCTATACCTATTATCCTTAGGTTTGGTCTTCTCATTGTCCTGGATTTCCTGGATGTTTTGGGATATATCATTTTCCATTTTGTATTTTCTTTGACTGTTTTGTCAATGTTTTCTATGGTATCTTCTATACCTGAGATGCTCTCTTCTGTCTCTTGTATTCTCTTGGTGATTCTTGCATCTATGACTCCTGACTAATTTCCTTGTTTTTCTAACTCCAGTGTTGTCTCCCTTTGTGAGTTCTTTATTATTTCTATTTCCATCTTTAGATTTTAGATGGTTTTGTTCATTTCCTTCACAAGTTTGATTGTGTGTTCCTATAATTCTTTAAGGGATTTTTGTGCTTCATCTTTGCAGGCTTCTACATATTTACCTGTGTTCTCCTGTATTTTTAAGGGAGTTACTTATGTTCTTTGTAAAGTCATCTATCATCATCAAAGAAGTAATTTTTATCTGAATCTTGCTTTTCCAGTGTGATGCTTTATCTAAGACTTGCTATGATGGGAGAATTGGGTTCTGATGATGCTAGGTTACCTTGTTTTCTGTTGTTTATGTTCTTACACTTGCCTCCTGCCTTCTGATTATTTCTAGTGTTACCTGTCCTCCATATACCTTACTGGCTCCTATCCTTCCTGTGATCCTAATTATGCTAGAACTCCACAGAGTTCAGCTGCTGCTGTGGTTCTGTGATTCTGGGTTCAAGGGATTCTGAGATCCTGGGTGTGTCAGAGACCATGGGAGTGAAGCTGCCTCTGGAGCCCTGAGTTCCTTGTGTGATAAATCTCCTGGGATCCTAGGGTCCTGAGTGTGTTAGAGAACTAAGGAGAGGAGCTTCCTCTGGGTGTTATAGGACTGCCTGCAGAGTTTTCACCCAAGGTAAACCAGCCCAGTCCCAGGCACCAACTTCTGTCGTATTCATTCTTCTTATATAAAGAAATGCCATGATGGCCAGGCAGTGGTAGTACACACCTTTAATCCAAGCACTTTGGAGACAGAGGCAAGCACATTTCTGTGTTCAGGGCTAGCCTGATCTATAGAGTGAGTTTCAGGATGCTCAGGGCTATACAGAGAAACCCAGTCTTCATGGTATGCACTCACTGATAAGTGGATATTAGCCTAGAAACTTTGCATACCCAAGACATAATCCACAAATTAAATGATGTCCAAAAAGAATGGAGGAGTGGCCCCTGGTTCTGGAAAGACTCAGTGCAAGAGTATACGGGAATTCCAGAACAGGGAAGTGGGAAGGGGTAGATGGAGGAACAGGGGGAGGAAAGAGGGCTTATGGGACTTGGGGGGAGTGGGGACCCAGAAAAGAGGAAATCACTTGAAATGTAAATAAAAAATATATCAATAAAAAATAATAATAATAAAAGAAAGAATGGGAAAGAAAAGAAATTTCATGATGGTTCGTTTTGGTTTTCTTGGTTGATTTCAGCAATGAGTTTGATTATTTACATCTGTCTACTGCCCTTGGGTGTATTTTCCTCTTTTTGTTCTAGAGCTTTTAGGTGTGCTGTCAAGCTACTAGTGTATGCTGTCTCCAGTTTCTTTGTGGAGGCACTTAGTGCTATGAGATTTCCTCTTGGCACTCCTTTTATTGTTTCCCAAAAGTTTTGGTATGCTGAGTGTTCTTTTCATTAAATTCTAAAATATCTTCAATTTTATTTCTTTATTTTTACCTTGACTAAGTAATCATTGACTAGAACATTGTTTGGATTATATTTGTATGTGGAATTTCCATTGTTTTAGTTGTTAATTAAGACCAGCCTTAGTCCATGGTGATCTGAAAGGATACATGGGATTATTTCGTTCTTCGTGTATCTATTGAAGACTATTTTATGACCAAGTATATGGCCAATTTTGGAGAAGGTACCATGAGGTGCTGAGAAGAATGTATATACACTTGTTTTAGAATAAAATGTTCTATAGATATCAGTTAAATTTACTTGGTTCATAACTTTTCTTATCTTCCAAGAAGAAACAAAAAGGACTATACAAATGATCAACAAAATCAGGAGCTGGTTCTTTGAGAAAATCAAAAAGATACATAAACCCTTAGCCAGACCAGCCAGAGAGCACTGTGACAGTATCCAAATTAACAACATCTGAAATGAAAGGGAAACATATCAACAAAAACAGAGAAAATTCAAAAAACCATCAGATCCTACACCAAAAGCCTAGATTCAAGAAAACTGGAAAATCTGGATGAAATGGGCAATTTTTTAGACAGATACCAAGTACTAAATTAAAACAGTATCAGATAGAGTATGTAAACAAGCCCATAACACCTAAAGAAATAGAAGCAGTCATTAAAAGTCTCCCAGGACCAGATTGGTGTAGTGCAAAATTCTATCAGACTTTAAAGACGACCTCATACCAGTTCTCTTCAAACTATTCCAAAAAATAGAAATAGACGTACACTTCTTTTTTTACAACTAAATCACACAAAGACCTAACAAAGAAAGAGAAATTCAGAACAATTTCCCTTGAGAATATCAATGCAAAAATATTCAATAAAATTCTCACACACCAAAACCAAGAACATATTAAAACAATTCTTCATTATGATCAAGTAGATTTCATCCCAAGGATGAAGGGATGGTTAAATATATGGAAATCCATCAATGTACTCCAATACATAAGCAAACTCAAAGAAAAAAAACCACATGGTAATTTAATTAGATGCTGAAAAAGCATTTGACAAAATTTAGAATCCATTCATGGTAAAAATCTTGAAAGGATCAGGAAGTCAAGGTCCATAGTTAACCATAGGAAAAGCAATAGACAGCAACACAAAACCAACATCAAGCTAAATGGAGAGAAACTTGAAGCAATCCCTAAAATTAAGGACTAGATAGGGCTACCCACTCTCTCCCTGCCTAGCTATTCAGTATGGTATTTGAAGTCCTACCCAGAACAATTAGACAACCAAGGGAGGTCAAAGGGATTCAAATTAGAAAAGAGGAAATCAGACTATCACTCTTTGCAGATGACATAACAGGATGCTTTAGTGACCCCAAAAATTCCACCAGAGAACTCCTACAGCTGACAAACAACTTCAGCAAAGTGCTGAATATAAACTTAATTCAAACAAATCAGTAGCCTTCCTCTACTCAAAGGATAAACAGGCTGAGAAAAAATTAAGAAAATGAAACCCTTCACAATAGTAACAAATATATACAATACCTTGGTGTTACTATAGCCAAACAAGTGAAAATTCTCCATGACAAGAACTTCAAGACTCTGAACAAAGAAATTGAAGAAGACCTCAGAAAACAGAAAGGTCTCTCATGCTCTTGGATTGACAGGATTATTAGAATAAATATGGCATCTACCCTAAAGCAATGTACAGATTCAATGCAATTCCCCCATGTATTAGTTTGAGTTCTCTAGAGTCACACAACATATGGATAGTCTTTATATAGTTCGGGAATTTTTCAGTGACTTACAGTCTATAGTCCAACTCCCCAACAATGATCAGCAGCTGCTGTGAATGGAAGTCCAAGGATCTAGCAGGTTCTCAGTCTCACAAGGCAAGCAGGCAAGGAAGAGTGAGTAAATCTTCCTTCTTCCGATGTCCTTATATATCTCCAGCCAGTATATAGCCCTGATTAAAGGCTGTAGTTCTTCAGCAGAGGGTGTGGCCCAGATTAAAGGCTGTAGTTCTTCAGCAGAGGGTGTGGCCCAGATTAAAGGCATGTGCATCCACGCCTTTAATCCCAAATGATCTTGAACTCGGAGATCTCCTTGTCTTAGCCACTATGCTTCAAGGACTCCATGCCAAGATCCAGGTCAGAAACTTATATCTCTGAGCCTCCAAATTAGGATCATAGGTGAGCCTTCCAAATCTAGACTGTATTTTATTCCAGATATAGTCAAGTTGACAACCAGGAAAAGCCACTACACCCCATGAAAATTCCAAATCCATTCTTCATAGAGTTAGAAAGAGCAATTTGCAAGTTCATTTGGAATAACAAGAAACCCGGCATAGCGAAAAATATTTTCAACAATAAAAGAACTGGGGAAATCACCATCCCTGACCTCAAGGTGTACTACAGAGTAATCATGATAGAAAACTGCACGGTGTTGGTACAGTGACAGGCTGGTAAATCAGTTGAATAGAATTAAAGAGCCAGAAATGAACCCACACAACTATGGTCACTTGATCTATGAGAAAGGTGCTAAAACCATCCAGTGGCAGTTAGCATGTAGAAGAATGCAAATAGATCCATTTTCGTTTTCTTATAAAAAAAACTCAAGCCCAAGTGGATCAAGGGCTGCCACATAAAATCAGATGCACTGAAACTAATATAGGAGAAGGGGTTGGGGGAGAGCCTCAAGCTCTCACAGGGGAAATTTTCCTGAACAGACCACCAAAGGCTTATGCTCTAAGGTTAAAATTGACAATTGGGACCTCAAAAATTGCAAAGCATCTGTAAGGCAAAGGGCACTCTCAATAGGACAAAACAGCATCCAAAGAGAGGTAAAAAATCTTTACCACTCCTTCATCCAATATAGGACTAATATCAAATATAACCAAAAAACTCAAGAAGTTAGACTCAAGAGAACCAAATAACACTATTAAAAATGGGGAGGGCCAAGCATCCAGCTCAGTCAGGTATGCAGGGACCAAAAGAGTGAAATATCTGCTCTAGACACAGTCTGCCTGGGTTCCTTCTGCACATAGGAGCTGGGCAGTTCTACAGCTGTCTAGGCAAGTATCCTGCAAGGGAGCATTTAACCTGCAGGGAGTCCTGCTCTTAGAGGGTGCCCAGCTCTCAGAGACTTGTGCCACATCTGACAGGGGGAAGATACCACTTCCTGATACTCTCTAGAGAACTGGTAGGAGCAGGGTAATTGCCACTGCCCTGATCCATTGGATGTGGTAGACCTGTGCCACATCTGACATGAGGAAGATCCTGTTTCCTGAAACTCTCTGGAGAACTGGCGGGAGCAGGTTATTTGAACTGTATTTCTTCTGAAGAGGGGAAGAGCCTACTTCCAGATACTCTCTAGAGAATGGGCAGGAGCATGGCATTCAAGAACTGGCAGGAGCAGGTCATTCAAGACATAGTACCAGTAGGTGCATTGGAAGTGGTAGAAGTGGGGCATTTGATAACCAGCATCAATAGAGCATTTGAAACCCGGCAGCAGAACATTTGAAAAATAGCAGCCTGCAGGACATTTGACCCTTGCCAAGTCTGCTACAGGAAAGACCCCATCACCTGATACTTCCTGGAGAACCAGCGGTTTGCAGGGCATTGGAGAGAAAAGGAATCCCAGGTGTAGAGAAACATAGGCCAGCAGGACAGAGAAGAGAGAGACAGCAAGACCAGCTAATACCAGAGATGATGAGATGGCCAAAGGCAAACACAAGATCATTACCAAGAGTAACCAAGGCAACATGTCACCATCAGAACTCAGTTCTCCCACAACAACAAACCCTGCATACTCCATCACATCAGAAAAGTAAGAGCAAGATTTAAAATCACATCTCATATTGTTGATGGAGGACTTCAAGAAGGGCATAAATAATTGCCTTATAGAAATACATAAGAACATGGGTCAATAGGAAGAAACAAAAAAAAAATCCCTTAAAAAAGGGCAAGAGAACATGGATCAAAAGGTAGAAGCCTTTAAAGAGGAAACACAAAAATCCCTTAAAGAAATATGTGAGAACATGGGTTAACAGGTAGAAGCCCTTAAAGAGGGAATGCAAAAATCCCATAGGGAATTATGGGAGAACATGAGTCAACATGTAGAAACCCTGAAAGAAAAACAGGAGAACATGGGTCAACAGGTAGAAGCCCTTAAAGAGGAATCACAAAAATCTTAAAGAATTTCAGGAAAAAACAGACAAACAAGTAAAGGAACTGAACATAACTATCCAGGATCTAAAACTGGAAATAGAATCAATAAAGAGATCACTAAGTGAGACATCTCTGAAGATAGAAAACCTTGGACAGAATTCATGAGTCATAGATGTAAGCATCAACAACAGAATACAAGAGAGAGAAGAAAAAATCTCAGATGCTGAAGATTCCATAGAAAACATTGACTCTAGAGTCAAAGAAAATGCAAAATGCAAACAGTTTGAAACCCAAAAATCATCCAGTAAATCCAGGACACAATGAGAAAACCAAACCTATGGAGTATGGGTATAGGAGAAAGCAAGGATTTACATGTTAAAGGCCCAGGAAAAATCTTCAAAAAATTATACATGAAAACTTCCCTAACATAAGAAAGAGATGTTCATGAACATATAAGTGACAGAACTCCAAACAGACTGGACCAGAGCAGAAATACCTCCTGTCACACAATAATCAAAACAACAAATGCACTAAACAAAGAAAATATTAAAAGCAGTGAGAGAAAAAGGTCAACTGTCATATAAAGGCAGACCTTTCAGAATTACAACAGACATCTCACCAGAGACTGTGAAAGCCAGAAGAACCTGGGCAGATGTTATACAGACAGTAAGAGAACATAAATGTCGGCCCAGGTTACTATACCCAGCAAAACTTTGAATTACCATAGATGGAGAAAACAAGACATTCTATGACAAAAGCAAATTTAGACAATATCTTTCCACAAATCAGCTCTGCAAAGGATAATGGGTGGAAAACACCAACACAAGGCAACAAACCACACCATAGAAAAATCATCAAGGTAATCTTTCAACAAACCCAATAGAAAATAGAAACACAACCAGAATTTCACCTTTAACTAAGAAGATAACAGTAGGCAACAATCACTTTTCATTAATATCTCTTAATATCAATGGACTCAATTCCCCTATAAAGACATAGACTAACACACTGGATAACTAAAGAGGACCCAACGTTTTGCTGCATACAAGAAACCCATCTCAGTGACAAAGACAGTCACTATTTAAGAGTCAAAGGTTGAAAAACAATTTTCCAAGTAAATGGTCCCAAGAAACAATCTGGAGTGGCCATTCTTATATCGAATAAAATTGACTTTCAACCAAAAGTTGTCAAAAAAGATAAGGAGGGACACTTCATACTGGTCAAAGGAAAAGTCTACCAAGATGAACTCTCAATTCTAAACATCTATGCTCCAAGCACAAGGGCACCAAGCTATACACCTAGCAGTGGGCTAGGAAGAGGCAGCCTGCACTGGTGAGTCTGGCCCTGCAGAGCAGAGGATCCAGTCTGGAGGCCTCTGGCAAGAGTCTTTCTGTCTCTGTCTCTAGATCATGAACAGCCTTGGCCACATTGTGCTATCTCCAAGCAGTGCAGGAAGCCAGCTATACACACAGCAGCCAGATAGGAACAGGCAACCTTCACAGTTGACTCTGGCCCTGCAGAGTAGAGGATCTGCCTGCACAGCCTGCATTCAGAGCTGATTAGGGCCACAGAGGTACATACACAAATATAACTACAAAAGAGTGGGTCTCGGTTGTCATCTTTGCTTCTATGACTGTGCAACATATTGGTAGGTAGGTTTCCTCAGAGTAGAGGATCACTTGGGACACACTGCACCAGGACTCTACTTGCACCCAGAAACCCTGCAGCACCACAGAAATTTGTGCTAAGAGAAAGCAGCTCACCCAAGGTTGCTGAGATAGGCCTACAGGCACACACACAGGAAGGGCAAGCTCCAGTCAGTGACAGCAGACCCAGCTAACACCAGATATAACCTGATGGCAAAAGGCAAATGTGTGAATGCTGCTAACAGAAATCAAGGCAATATGGCACCATCCGAACCCAATTCTACCACAACAGCAAGTCGTGGATAACCCAACACACAAGGAAAGCAAGATTTGGATTTAAAAATCACAGGTCATGATGCTGATGGAGGGCATAGTGGATGGATTCAAGAAGGACATAAGTAACTCCCTTAAAGAAAAACAAGAGAACACAGGTAAACAGCAAGAAGCTCTTGAAGAACTAAGGGAAAACACAACAAAACAAAGCCATCCAGGATCTAAAGAAGGCTGTAGAAACAATAATGAAATTACAAAGGGAGACAACTTGGGGCATAAAAAACCTAGGAAAGAAGTCAGGAGTCATGGATCCAAGCATCAACAACAGAATAGAAGAGATGGAAGAGAGAATCTCAGATGCAGAAGATACCATAGAAAGCACTGATACAATAGTCAAAGAAAATGAAAAATGCAAAAAGCTTATGACCCAATATATCCAGGAAATCCAGGACAAAATGAGAAGACCAAACCTAAGGATTATAGGCATAGAAGAGAGTAAAGATCTCCAATTGAAAGGGCCAGTAAATGTCTTCAACAAAATTATAGAAGAAAAGTTCTCTAACCTAAAGAAAGAGATGCCCTATACCCAGAAGACTCCCCACCATGTAATAAGGATACATGTTCTACTATGTTCATAGCAGCCCTATTTGTAATTGCCAGATGCTGGAAAGAACCCAGGTATCCCTCAACAGAAGAGTGGATGCAAAAAATGTGGTATATCTACACAATGGAGTACTATTCAGCCATTAGAAACAATGAATTCATGAAATTCTTAGGCAAATGGATGGAGCTAGAGAATATCATACTAAGTGAGGTAACCCAGACTCAAAAGGTGAATCATGGTATGCACTCACTAATAAGTGGATATTAACCTAGAAAACTGGAATACCCAAAACATAATCCACACATCAAATGAGGTACAAGAAGAAAGGAGGAGTGGCCCCTGGTTCTGGAAAGACTCAGTGAAACAGTATTCAGCAAAACCAGAACGGGGAAGTGGAAAGGGGTGGGTGGGAGGACAGGGGAAGAGAAGGGGGTTTGCGGGACTTTCGGGGAGTGGGGGGGCTAGAAAAGGGGAAATCATTTGAAATGTAAATAAATTATATCGAATAAAAAAATAAAGAATATAACTAATAAAAAAAAAAAGAAAGAGATGCCCATGAACATAAAAGACACCTACAGAACTCCAAATAGATTCGACCAGAAAAGAAATTCATCCTGTCATATAATAATTAAAACACCAAATGTACTAAACAAAGAAAGGATATTAAAAGCAGTAAGGGAAAAATGTCAAGTAACATATAAAGGTAGACCTATCAGAATTACACCGGATTTCTCACCTGAGACTATGAAAGCCAGAAGAGCCTGGGCAGACGTCATGCAGACCCTAAAGGAACACAAATGCCAACCCAAACTGCTACACCCAGCAAATCTCTCAATTGCCATAAATGGAGAAACCAAGGTTTTTCATGACAAAAACAAATTTACACAGTATCTTTCCACAAATCCAGCCTTTCAAAGAACAATGAATGAAAAACACCAACAAAAGGAGGGAAATTACACACAAGGAAAAGCAAGAAAGTAATCTCCTTTCACCAAACCCAAAAGAAGATAACAACACAAACATAAAAATAACATTAATAACAGCAGGAAGCAACAATCACTTATCCTTAATATCTCTTAATATCAATGGACACAATTCCCCAATAAAAAGGCATAGACTAGCAGACTGCATTCGTAAACAAGACCCAACATTTTGCATTTCAGTGTCAAAGAAAAACACTAAGAGTAAAAGGCTGGAAAATAGTTCTCCAAGCAAATGGTCACAGGAGACAAGACGGAGTGGCCGTTCTAATATCAGATAAAATAGACTTTCAACCAAAAGTCATCAAAAAAGATACAGAAGCCCACCTTATACTCATCAAAGGAAAAATCTACCAGGAAGAACTCTCAATTTTGAACATCTATGCCCCAAATACAAGGGCACATGCATTCATAAAGGAAACCTTACTAAAGCTTAAAGCATACATCGCACCCCACACAATAATTGTGGGGGACTTAAACACCCACTCTCTTCAATGGACAGATCAGGGAAACACAAACTACACAGAGTCACAGTGAAACTAACAAAAGTTTTGGAACAAATGGACTTAATAGATATCTATAGAACATTCCATCCTAAATTAAAAGACTATACCTTATTCTTAGCACCTCATGGTACCTTCTCCAAAACTGACTATATAATTGATCACAAAACAGACCTCAGCAGATATAAGATGAACGAATTAATTCCATGCCTCCTATCAGATCACTATGTAATAAGAGTCATCTTCAATAGCAGCAAAAACAACAAAAAGCCCTCATACACATGGAAGCTGAACAATTCTCTACTCAATGATAAATTGGCCAAGGAAGAAATAAGGAAAGAAATTAAAGACTTTTTAGAACTTAACGAAAATGAAAGAACAACATACCCAAATTTATGGGACACAATGAAAGCAATGCTATGAGGAAAACTCATAGCTCTGACTGCCTACAAAAAGAAGCTGGTGAGAGCATACACTAGCAGTTTAACAGAACACCTGAAAGCTTTAGAACAAAAAGAAGCTAATACACCGAAGAGGAGTAGAAGGCAGGAAATCATGGAACTCAGGGTGAACAAAAAGAACTATAAAAAGAATCAACAAAAATAGGAGCTGGTTCTTGGAGAAAATCAGCAAGATAGATAAACCTTTAGCCAGACTAACCAGAGGGCTCAGAGACAGTACTCAAATTAACAAAATCAGAACTGAAAAGGGTGATATAACAACAGAAACTGAGGAAATCCAAAAAATTATCATATCCTACTACAAAAGCCTATAATCAACAAAACTGGAAAATCTGGATGAAATGGATACTTTCCTAAACAGATACCAATTACCAAAATTTAATCAGGATCAAATAGACCATCTAAATGGACCCATAACCCCTAAAGAAATAGAAGTGGTCATTGACAGTCTCCCAATCAAAGAAAGCACAGGACCAGATGGCTTTACTGCAGAATTCTATCAGACATTTAAAGGAGACCTAATGCCAATACTCTTCAAATTGTTCCACAAAATAGAAGCAGAAGGAACATTAACCAACTCATTCTATGAAGCCACAATTTCGCTGATACCAAAACCACAGAAAGATCTAACAAAAAAGAGAACCTTAGACCAGTTTCCCTTATGAATATCGATGCAAAAATCCTCAATAAAATTCTTGCCAACCAAATCCAAGAACACATCAAAACAATCATTCACTACAATCAAGAAGGCTTCATCCAGGGGATGCAGAAATGGTCCAATACATGGAAATCCATCAATGTAATCCACTACATAAACAAACTCAGAGAAAAAAACACATGGTCATTTCATTAGATGCTGAAAAAGCAGTTGATAAAATTCAGCATCCTTTCATGTTAAAGGCCTTGGAAAGAACAGGAATTCAAGGCCCATACCTAAACATAATAAAAGCAATATACAGCAAACCAGTGGCAAACATCAAACTAAATGGAGAGAACCTTGAAGCAATCACACTAAAATCAGAGACTAGACAAGGCTGTCCCCTCTCTCCATATCTTTTCAATATAGTACTTGAAGTTCTATCTAGAGCAATTAGACAATACAAGGAGGTCAAAGTATAGAAATTGGAAAGGAAGTAGTCAAACTATTGTTGTTTGCACATGATATGATAGTATACTTAAGTGAACCAAAAACTCCACCAGAGAACTCCTACAGCTGATAAACAACTTCAGCAAGGTGTCTGGTTATAAAATTAACTCAAGCAAATCAGTAGCCTTCCTATACTCAAAGGATAAACAGGCTGAGAAAGCAATTAGGGAAATGACATCCTTCACAATAGCCACAAACAACATAAAGTATCTTGGGTGGCTCTAACCAAACAAGTGAAAGATCTGTATGACAGGAACTTCAAGTCTTTGAAGAAAGAAATTGAAGAAGACCTCAGAAGATTGAAAAATCTTCCTTGCTCTTGGATTGGCAGGACTAATACAGTAAAAATGGCCATCTTGCCAAAAGCAATCTACAGATTCAATGCAATCCCCATCAAAATTTCAACTCAATTCTTCATAGAATTAGAAAGAGAAATTCTCATATTCATCTGGAACAAAAAACCCAGGATAGCTAAAACTATTCTCAACAGTAAAAGAAATTCTAGGGAAAACAGGATCCCTGATCTCAAGCAGTGCTACAGAGCAATTGTGTTTAAAAATTTGATGGTATTGGCACAGTGAAAGGCAAGTAGATCAATGGAATAGAATTGAAGGCCTGAAAATGAACCCACAGAATTATGGTCACTTGATCTTTGATAAAGGAGCTACAACCATCCAGTGGAAAAAAGATAGACTCTTCAACAAAGGGTGCTGGTCCAAATGGAGGTCAGCATGCAAAAGAATGCAAATTGATCCATTCTTATCTCCTTGTACTAAGCATAAGTCTAAGTGTATCAAGAACCTGACTTTCGGGGAGTGGGGAACCAGAAAAGGGGAAATCATTTGAAATGTAAATAAAAAATATATCAAATAAAATTAAAAAAAAAAACGCAAAAAAAAAAAAGACCAGATACACTGAAACTAATAGAAAAGAAACTGGGAAGACCCTTGAGGAGATGGGCACAGGGGAAATTTTCCTCAACAGAACTCCAATAGCTTATGCTCTAAGATCAAATATTGACAAAGGGAACCTCATTAAACTACAAAGTTTCTGTAAGGCAAAGGACATTGTCAAAAAAGATAAAACGCCTCCTAAAATTTGGGAAAAAATCTTTACCAACACTACATCTGACAGAGGGCTTATATCCAAGGTATACAAAGAACTCAAGAAGGTAGACTCCAAAGAGCCAAATATCCCCCTTAAAAAATGGAGTACAGTGCTAAACAAAGAATTTTCACCTGAGGAATAGCGAATGGCTGAGAAGCACCTAAAGAAATGTTCAACATCCTTAGTCATCAGGGAAATGCAAATCAAAACAACCCTGAGATTTCACCTCACACCAGTCAGAGGGCTAAGATCCAAAAGTCAGGAGAAAACAGGTGCTGGCGAGGATGTGGAGAAAGAGGAACACTCCTCCACTGCTGGTGGGATTGCAAACTGGTACTACCACTCTGGAAGTCAGTCTGGCGGTTCCTCAGAAAACTGGGAATGATACTTCCAGAGGACACGGCTATACCACTCCTGGGCATATACCCAGAGGATTCCCCAGCATGTAATAAGCATACATGCTCCACTATGTTCATATAACCCTTATTTATAATAGCCAGAAGCTGGAAAGAACCCAGATGGCCCTCAACGGAGGAATGCATACAGAAAATTTTATATATATATACATACATAATTAATTGACCATAAATTGTATATATATATATATATATATATATATATATATATATATATATATATACAATGGAGTACTATTCAGCCATTAGAAACAATGAATTCATAAAATTCATTGACAAATGGATGGAACTGGAGAACATCATCCTAAGTGAGGTAACTCAGTCTCAAAATAACACTCATGGTATGCACTCACTGATAAATGGATATTAGCCTAGAAGCTTGGAATACCCAAGACACAGTGCACATAGCAAATGGTGCCCAAGAAGAAGGAAGGAGTGGCCCCCAGTCCTGGAAAAGCACAGTGCAGCAGTGTCAGGGAATACCAGGACAGGGAAGTGGTAAGAGGTGGATTGAGGAACAGGGAGAGGGAAGAGGACTTATGGGACTTTCTGTGAGGGGGGATCCAGGATAGGGAAAATCACTTGAAATGTAAATAAAGAATATATCGAATGAAAAGAATCTACAAAAAAAAAAAAAAAAAAAAAAAAAAAAAAAAAAAACCTTTAAAAAAGCTCAAAGCACACATTGTAATCCACACAATAATAGTAGGAGACTTCAACCCCCCACTCTGAAATATGGAGAAATCATTGAATCAGAAGCTAAACAGAGATACAGTGAAAGAGTCTGAAGTTATGGATCAAATGGATCTAGCAGATATTTATAGAACATTCCACCCTAAAGCAAAGGAAAATACCTTCTTCTCAGCACCTCATGGTGCCGTCTCAAAAATCGACCATATAATTGGTCACAAAACAGGCCTCAACAGATACAGAAATGTTGAAATTATTCTATGTATTTTTTTCAGATCACCACTGCCTAAGGCTAGTCTTAAGCTCAAACAAAAGCAATTGAAAACACATACACATGGCCCTCAAACAATGTTTTCCTCAATGATAGCTTGGTCAAGGAAGAAATAAAAAAAAAAGAAATTAAAGACATTTTAGAATTTATTGAAAACGAAGACACATCAAGCCAGAATTTATGGGACACAATGAAAGCAGTGCTAAGAGGAAAACTCAAAGCTCTGTGTTCCTCCAAAAAGAGAATTGAGAGAGCTTACACTAACAGCTTTATAGTGCACTTGAAGGCTCTAGAACAAAAGGAAGCAAATACCCCCAAGAAGAGTAGACAGTAGGAAATAATCAAACTTAGAGCCAAAATCAACCAAGCAGAAACAAAAACAGCTATACAAAGAATCAACAAAACAAGGAGCTGGTTCTTTGAAAAAAATCAACAAGATAGATAAGCCCTTAGCCAGACTAACCAGGGGGCACAAAGAGAGTATCCAAATTAATAAAATCAGAAGTAAAAAGGGAGACAAAACAACAGAAACTGTGAAAATTCAAAAAATCATCAGATCCTACCACAAGTGTTTATACTCAACAAGGTTTGAAAACCTGGATGAAAGGGACATCTTTCTAGATACATACCAGGTGCCAACATTAAAACAAGATCAGATAAATAATCTAAATAGTCACATAAGTCCTGAGAAAATAGAAGCAGTCATTAATAGTCTCCCATCAAAAAAAAAAAAAAAAAAAAAGCCCAGGACCTGATGGGTTAAGTGGGGAATTCTATAATATCTTCAAAGAAGAGTTAAAACTGATACTCTTCAAACTTCTCCATGAAATAGAAACTCAAAGAACTCTACCCAACTCATTCTATGAAGCCACAACAAAGCTTATACCTAAACCAAACAAGGAAGGAGAACTTCAGAACAATCTCCCTCATGAACATTGATGCAAATATGTTGAACAAAATCCTGGCCCACCAAATCCAAGAATGCATCAAAACTATAATTCACCACGATCAGGTATGCTTCATCCGAGGGATGCAGGAATGGTTCAATATACAGAAATCTGCCAATGTAATCCACTACATAAACAAACTAAAGGATAAAATCCACATAGACATTTCATTCGACTCAGAAAAGGCTTTTGACAAAATCCAGCATCCCTTTCATGATGAAAGACTTGGAGAGATTGGGAAGACAAGGCCCATAACTAAACATAGTGAAAGCAATACACTGCAAATTAGTTGCCAACATCAAGTTAAATAGAGAGAAAGTTGAAGCAATCCCACTAAAATCAGGGACCAGGCAAGGCTGCCCACTCTCTTCCTATCTATTCAATATAGTACTTGAAGTCCTTGCCAGAGCAATCAGGCAACAAAAGGATGTCAAAGTTATACAAACTGGAAAGGAAGACGTCAAACTACCACTAATTGCAGATGATATGATAGTATACTTAAGCGACCTCAAGACATCCACCAGAGAACTCCTAAAGTTGATAAACAACTTTAGCAAAGTGGCTGGATTTGAAATTAACTCAAGCAAATCAGTAGTCCTCTTCTACTCAAAGGAAAAACAACAGGAGAAAGAAATTAGCAAAATGACACTCTTCACAATACTTCCAAATAATATGTCATACCTAGGTGTGACCTAACAAAGCAAGTGAAAGATCTATATGACAAGAACTTTAAGTCTCTGAAGAAAGAAATCGAAGAAAGTCTCAGAAGGTGGAAAGATCTCCCA